>NW_003307621.1:183732-191051 GCF_000143455.1 Volvox carteri f. nagariensis
CGGTCGGTCGCCGTCACGTAACATTGAGCATTAAAGAGGATGTCCAGGAGAAGCAGAATGAAGCAGCAGCAGGAAAACAATCACAAAGAAGAGAAGCATGATGGGATGTCGTTCTCCGCCGTCACGGTGGTGGCAGATGTGCTGGTTTGAGTTTGTGCTTTGTGGATGCAGCAGCATCTTTCTATTCAACTGTCACACAGCAGCTTTCAAACCCTCTACAGACACGTAGGGTCCCCATCCCACGCTACCCTACAGACAGATATACATACAAACACCAACCATCCGCGGCGTGTTATGCTGGGCCCCCTGGTAGTCGAATTCGTGTTATGACCAACACCCATCAACGTGTCCCAACCACCACACAGCAACTCACGGATACAGAAACCCACCACAATACATATGCGCACATCACACCAGGCCCCAAAGACGCGGGGGCGTTATCAAACACCGCCCATGTGTACGTTTGTTACCAGTACCAGTACCAGTACCAGTACCAGTACCAGTACCAGTACCAGTACCAGTACCAGTACCAGTACCAGTACCAGTACCAGTACCAGTACCAGTACCAGTACCAGTACCAGTACCAGTACCAGTACCAGTACCAGTACCAGTACCAGTACCAGTACCAGCCTTCACGATGTAGAGTCGGCCGGCCTTGAAGCAAAGATTAGTGGCCCAGATAAAAAACTTTTGGAACGTTTTTGCCTGATTAGGTCATGTAGCCTGATTAGGTCATGTAGCCTGGCTCCCCCGGTCGCGGTCGTATGAGTGTCACCCACACAGCCCTGGAGTACACGTCGCCGTTGAGCAGGAAGAGCATGTACATGCCCGGCGGCGCGATGTTGATGTTGGGTGGGCCGCGGACGATGGCGACACCGTTGACATCTCCAACTGAATTGCTCACAATTTCCAAACCCAGCAGCCGTTGGTGCGTGTTGTACGAGTGTGTCGTACTGCTGGGCGCCACGAGTACGACACGCGTGAGCGCGTTGTTTCCCCAGCCCGCCGGGAAGGTGTACGTGATGGTGAAGAGCCCCTGGTACGCCATGCTGGTGCTGGAGGTGTTGACGATCAGGGGCTTTAGTTCGTCCATGAAGAAGTACGGCGGTGAGTAGATCTCGACGCGGTACTCGGCCTGCAGTGGGGGAAGCCGACAAGGAGGACCACATGAAGCTCTTTTACAAATTCACCCTTAAGAAATGACGATATTGTGGAGGAAGAAGGGGGCAGGGTCAATAGGTACGGTAGGTCATGTTTGTTATCAGGCATGCCAGGGGGATCATCAACTGGCGGCCAGATAAGAAAATGGGCCGTCACAGCAGCGTAATAATCTTGGGGGCAGAGGGGAGGGGGAGACATAGAGGGCGGGACGGGGAGAGAGAGCGAAGGGAGAGAGGAGCGAGGAGGAGGGGGAGAAAGAGCAAGAAGGGGGATGCATATAAAAAGGATGGTTGGATGACGCCGCTGAGCGCATTGAGGCACATCCCGCATGGAAGCCGGCTGGCCATACGCCACAACACCCTGGCAAATATTGGCAACGCCCCAGAACATTGGTGTAAAATTGGTAATACACATTTCATAATCTGGGGTGGGGGATCTGGGGGTCTGGAAGTTTCAAAAGGAGGTTGGACGGACTGTGGACCCGGTACGTACAATCCTGGCCTGGCTGTACCCCGCGGGGCCACGAGGAATTACTCCTCAAGGACGGCACAACCGAGCCCCAGGAGGGCCGTGCTACATAACCGCTGTTTTTTCGCTTGCAAAAAAGGCACAGCACTGTACCCGCCTTTACAAACAACACCAGCCGTGATTAAAAAACAATTAAAGCTTTAATTACATAATCCCGACCTAAAATTCGCACGGGCTAATCTAAATAGGAATTTTCCATGGACCCACCCGTCCGAGGATGGCACAGCACAGCACAGCACCACACAGCACCACGCAGCACATACATGCACCCGAGGAAAGAAGAACCAGAGCTTAGAAAGGCGCTCACCTTTGATGTGGGCGACGGATCGAAGTCATAGCCGTCCTGCACCTGGTACTTGTAGCAGCGGTCGCAGCCGGCCACGATAACGGTACCGTTGGTGGTTAATCCGGCGGTTGAGTGGTACATTCGGGCAATGAGAGTTGTAGCCATCCTCCGGAAGCGGCTGCCCAGCGGCGCATTCGGGTTGTACTCCTCCGCGAAGAGAAGGGGGTAGTTGGCGCGACTTTCACCACCGTTCGCGGAGTCGCCCGCCAGTCCGGTCTGTGCAAGTGCGGAGGGAGGGGGGAAAGGACAAAGGCCATGACGTCAGTAGGAATAAGGCAACCAATGACGACCCTCTTGACAAGGACTGGGTGTCCGTACATAATCCAAACCCCAGCGAGTGTCCGGTAGACTGCCCCAGAGAGGAACGGCCACAAGGAGGAGAGAAGAGGCAGAGGGGAAGTGAGAAGGCCAGACAACAATGGGGGAAGGAGAGGCTGAGAGTGGGCAGGGCTGGGACGTTCTGAAGGCTGGGGGGGTAGAGACCGAACGATCCACCCATCCATACATATATCCGTATATGACACGGATATGGTCCTGAATTTATGCAGGGAAAACATATATGTATAACACCGAGGCGGCGTTGATACATACACACATATAACACAAGGTTTTTATGTCACCTAACCATTTCGGACAGCCCTAGGGTGGCCCTTGGCCCACTACACACCTTCGGAGGGTACTTGGCGACTCAAGGTGTAATACACACACATACATAAACAGCGTGCGGAGCCCATGTTGACCTGTGTGCCATGTGAATAATTAATTCGTCACCGACTAATCTGACAACTCCCGCAACATGGCATCACGGGGCCGCTCAATACCCAACCCAACCACCCAGGCTCACCCATGCGCCGTTCAGAATAATGACCCTGCCGTTCGGCAGCAATACGGAGTCCGGCATCACACGGCCAATGCTCAGCAGGTCCAACTCCCAACCCCTGAACGAGTAGTTGCCACTCGTACGGTTGTACGTCAGAGCCAGTCGGCCGCTACCCCTGTTACCAATGAAGGATAAATCTTTGACAGCCGCTTCTCGCTGTCCGCCAAAGGTCATAATCTCCACCTGGCCGCCGTGGGAAGATGTTAACATGCCAGGCAGCCGTTATCCGTTAGCCGTTAACCGTGAGAAAATGGTTATGAGCAGACAGTTATGGGTGTAGTTACATGTTGTGCAAACACGGAGCCCGCCACAACCAAGTCCCAGCCCGCCACCGCAAAGCCCCGTAGGTGGTCATTTTGGAGCTCAGCAGCTGACAAGTCGCAAGTTGGCTTTACGGTTTTATTTGGCGTCGGGGACCCCCAGCGTGAAGCGCCTCGGGCTGCACCCGTCTTCTAGGACTGCGACGGTCCATATGTAAGTACGGACGTACGGACAACCTTCATCTCAGCATAAACGCCTTCCACAGCGCCGAGGAGGGTTCAGAAACGCAATTTCCTAATGCACGATTTGGAATGAAAATATGAAATAGCTTGATATGAGCATATAGATTTCGCTCTTAAAAGTTTGTTTGGTTTTATGCGGCAGGATTTATGGGCTCTCAATCTTCAATGTTCGCCGTGCTCCTCGCAGCAATCATCTGCGTTATGCGTATCTGTCTCCTTAGGTTATGTTGGCCGGTGATATCCTAAGACTGCATCATATATGTTAAAAGGTCAAAGGAATCCACGAGAAGGGCACATGCAGCTGCAACCGGGGGCGACCGCAGGATGGACAACCCCCCGCCACCCACCTATCCTACGTGGACTGGGAGGGGCCCGGACCGACCTTTTCCGGCTCGCGGAAACCTATTCCTACTTGTCTTACCGGCACCTAATCCAACCTCGAAGGTGCAATTAATGGTGCCAATGGTGACGATGATTTGGGATGTCTGGAAAAGGCGTATGGTGCGGTCCCCTTCAATTTTATGGCGCGTGAAAGCCGTCCACGGCGTGCCAATCCGCAACCTCCTCGAGCCAGTCGCATACCTTCTCTCATCCCCTCCACGCAGACCCCTTCCAAACTACCTAAACCCGCTAGCCCTCCTTCCTTGGCCCCCAGCCGCCAACCGTAACCGCCAACGAACCTGGTAGTTATTCTCGGGATACAGGCCCAGCATTACAGAGCTACCGGTGAAGGGGAACTGCGTGCTGCCGTACCCCCGCAACCTGGGCACGTCCTGGAGCCAGTTGTTATTCCGCCAATCCATAATCCAGCCGGAGCGGCCGCAAAACGTGAATAGAAGGCCCTCGGGAAGCACATAATTGAAGGGGTAGTAGATCTGCAAAGGGGGGGAGGAGGAGGAGAAGGCAAAGGAAGGGAGAGCAAAAAGGTAGGGGGAGGTGAGGCACACATTCTAGCGGCTGGTGAAGGGGAAATGTAGGACGAAGGGGAGGAAAAGCAGACGCTGTCGCCCGAGTAACGCTGGTGCAGCAGACCACTGCGCACAGGGCCTTGTGACATTCCCTGTGCCTTATGTAACGGTAATCATACGCGCCGTCTCATTCACCTGCTCTGACTGGTCCAAGTACATAGAACGCATGGCGTATGGCCTCGTACTATTTGTAGCTGGGTCGTACATTTCCCAAAACGGGTTGTTTGCCGTACCGGCCCCCACACCCTGCGTTCCGCCCATGATGAGCACCCTGCCGTCCGGAAGGAGTGTGGGGGTGGGGTACCTGCACCATGGGATGGACACGAGAAGCGCATGGTGGGGGGGTTAGGTGAGTAGCCCACATGAATCAGGCTGACAGGCATCCATTACATGACTTCCTAATTGCGAAAATGGTGGATGGATGGATGGATGGATGGATGGATGGATGGATGGATGGATGGATGGATGGATGGATGGATGGATGGATGGATGGATGGATGGATGGGTGGATGGATGGATGGATGGATGGATGGATGGATGGATGGATGGATGGATGGATGGATGGATGGATGGATGCATGCTACAGAACAGGAATAACAAGGGCGTGAAACCTCCGTAACCTCCATAACTGCCACCCACCATCGGCGCCAGCCCATCTCCCGAATCTTGCGCAGTTGCAGGTCGGTGCATGAGCGGTTGAATGTACGAATGGATTTCATTCCGTCCGGATAGCCCGCATTGGCCTGCGAGAACGTGTGATGGGTTGGTTGTAGGACGGAGAGAAGGGAGGGAGGAATGGGAACGGGAGGGATGGAGTGCGAAACGCGGCATAGGCTGCTAGTTCATGAGCGCAAATGAGACGTGAAAGACCTAAGTAAGCAGGAAGAGCAGGGGAAGGAGAAGAAAAATGAAGGAGAAATCGAAGAAAATGGAGGTGGGGGCTGCTTACCGTGCTGCCCCGTGGCACACTGTACCCCCGCACATGAAAGAAGCTGAGATGCCAGGGAGGCGAGGACAGTCAGGATTGTGTTGTGGGGATGGTTTGATGGGGAAGCTTCCCAAATACAAAGCTTAGTTGCGGACGGCAGTGGCAGGAGTCCTGGGAAGGTATCCAAACAAACAACCCATAAGGGCCCACGCACCCTCCCCTACCCCCACCTCCACCTCCACCTCCAACCCCCACCCACCCACCCACTCGCCCACTCGCCCACTCCCCTCTCCTTCTCAGCCTCAGCCCCCCCTGAACCCCCCGAGCCCCCCCGAGCCCCCCCGAGCCCCCCCCGAGCCCCCCCGAGCCCCCCCCGAGCCCCCCCCGAGCCCCCCAGCCGCACCTGATGTCCGCCCACAATCACAACATCCCCCGTGTCGAGCAGCGTGTGGCCGCAGCAAAATAACCCATCAGGAGAAAACACGTGAGTGAACTTTCGGGTGTTCAAGTCGAAAAAGCCCGCAATGCTTCGGCTGCTGTCCGGGTGGTAGCCGGAAGGACGTTCCATAAAGAGATAACGGTCCGTGCCGGGAATTTGAACCAAATGTACGGCAACGATCATGCCGATGCCGATCTGGTCGTACCTGTGCGATTGGCAACAATGTGGTCGGAATATAACCAGCATGTACATGCTTTTGATTAGGACGAACGGGTCAGCTGCACAATTTCCGGAACTAGAAAGGTGTTCCTTTCTAGTCTCTTTCCTGTCTCTTTTTGGGCTCCCCTAAAGGGTGTGCGAGTGTAGCTCTATATTCCGGGGTAGGGCACGCGGCGGCTGGTCATCAAGTCAGAAAAACGTTATATGGCCCGAATACGGACAACTCGTGTTGAGAATTGCTGTGCACATGCACACACGAGCATTCGCCTCAACTTCGTCCCCTCGCGTTGCTCGCTCCCACATAACCAGACACCAGCCACTTGCACGCCGGTCAGTACGCATGTCGGTTCCGCTGCTTTTTCACCGTAACTCCACTCACACTCGCGTGATATGTGTGGCCTCCAAATGTGTTTTATGCATATACCCCGTACAGCGTTCACCCAGTGCCACGGAAGCCGGTTCCGTAACCCCCAATCTCCCGGGATCCGGACCTGGTGTTGGCGCTGTGAATCCCCTAGGGCAGTTGTGGCTTTGGGCGTCACCAGGTATTTGCTGCGGCTTTTGCATCATATATCTTCCCCCCTCTCCCTCACGTTCTCTCCCACATCCATTCCTAACCCTGCCAATCACCCGCCGGCCAACTCGGCAGGCACGGCTCCGCGAGTGTAGCCCCACAGCCCATGCATGAATGCCACCGTATGGCAACTCAGGAGAAGCCCTCAGTAAATGTTGTTTACGGCATGCCGCACCTGCCAACGTCTCGTACGTCACGCGCGGGTGCTTTAGGTGGTCGAGAGATTGGGGGGGGAGAGGGCGCCACGGGTGGGAAATTCGGTGCGGTGGGTGGCGCTGGGGGATAGGCATCGCCGGTCTCTGTTGTGGTGGGGATAGGAGATCGCTGGGGTGGAGGTGGACGAAAGGGAGGAGGTGGAGGGGCGCGTTGAGGTGATGGCGGAGGTGGACGTCGGATTGGGGGTGGCGGGGACTTGAAGGGGGGAGGTGGCCTAATGGGCGGGGACGGCCGTGGTGGGGGTGGAGAGCGTGGGGAAGGAAGTGGAGGGCGTGGAAAGGGCGGAGGTGATGGGGAGGTTGGCGGCCGGCGCGGTGGCGGGGGTGGTGACGACGATGGGGTGGGTGGCGGCGATGGAGGGGGTGACGGAGGAGAGGGTGATGGGGAAGGTGGAGGGGAAGGTGGAGGCGAAGGTGGAGGGGAAGGTGGAGGCGAAGGTGGAGGGGAAGGTGGAGGGGAAGGTGGAGGGGAAGGTGGAGGGGAAGGTGGAGGGGAAGCTGGAGGGGAGGGTGGAGGAGAGGATGGAGAGGAAGGTGGAGGAGACGGCGATGGGGGCG
>NW_003307621.1:191732-266706 GCF_000143455.1 Volvox carteri f. nagariensis
TGGAGGGGAGGGTGGAGGGGAAGGTGGAGGAGAGGGTGGCGGGGAAGGTGGAGGAGGGCGTGGAGGGGAAGGTGGAGGAGAGCGTGGAGGGAAAGGTGGAGGGGAGGGTGGGGGAGAGGGTGGAGGAGAGGGTGGAGGGGAAAGTCGAGGGGAAGGTGGAGGGGAAGGAGGAGGAGAGGGTGGAGGGGAAAGTCGAGGGGAAGGTGGAGGGGAAGGTGGAGGGGAAGGTGGAGGCGAAGGTGGAGGGGAAGGTGGAGAGGAAGGTGGGGGAGAGGGTGGAGGGAAAGGTGGAGGGGAGGGTGATGGGAGGGAGGTGGGAGATGGGGCCACGGGAGGAGATGACAACTGCAGCTCGCCAGCTGGTGGACTTGCCTCCATGGGCCGAGTCGGGCCGAACATCAGCACCGCCGATGACGGCGGTGGCTTGGACTTGGGCGGTCGCGGTGGCGGCGGCGGCCTCTTCTTCTTGGGAGCCTTTGGTGGCCTCGGTGGGGGGGCGTTTGGACGTGGCTGCGACGGCGGCGCAATGGGCCAGTTCAGGTAGTCAGGGGGCGATGCATCACTCGTGAGCCAACCGGTTTCCTGCAACTCCCGGACGGCCACATCCGCAGCTGCGGCGGAGCCAGTGATAGCCATATCGTTATCCGGTTTTTCCCCATCATCATCATCATCATCAGCAGCAGCAACATCAGCAGCAGCAAAACGAGGAGCTCCGCCGTTCACCGCTGCTACTGCCAATGACCCTGCTGCTGCAATTTCTGATGCGGATGCTGAAGCAGATGCAGTAGATAGAAGGCTGAAGCGCGTGTTGGGATTTGTGGTGGGGTCAGTGACGGTTGCAACAGCCAGACCCCTGCAACTGGGGGTGCTGTTCAAAAGCAAGGCGAAGGCCAACAGAAATAAGACCATTGCAGAGGCTGAGGAAGATTAGTAGTCGTAGTAGTGGTAGGAGGGGGAGGAGAAAGGGGAGGAGGAGGGGGAGGACGACGGCAACGTAGTGGTGGTGGTGATAGTGATGGTGGTATTTATGCTGGTTTGGAAAACGCCGGTGCTTCTAGGAGTGCTGCGGTGGCGGGAATGTAGTTAACGCCGCCACCGCAGGAGCTATGGTGGCGTAGCTCGTGTGGGTTGTTGTTGTTGTTGTTGTTGTTGTTGTTGTTGTTGTTGTTGTTGTTGATGTTGTTGTTGTTGTTGCTGTTGTTGTTGCTGTTGTTGGCGGCGGCGGCGGCGGCGGCGACGGTGGCGGTGGTTAAGAAAAATATGGGCGGCTGTTCCTGAGGTTGGGCGAGTGGCTGGCTGCTCTGAGAGCTATTGGTAGAGCGAAGATGTTTGTTGTGGCCCTTCCTAACTACTACACACTATTCGTGTTTATAATTGATCCAGCCTTAATTGCTCCGTGTGCAGTCAGTGCGGGAGATGCGTCAGCCACGGAAGCCGCCCGAGTCGGGGACGCAGTAGCGGCGTATGGAGCTCCACGATACCTGACCAAATTGCTGGGAGCGTCCTTGACTGAATAATTAGGCCAAGCCTTATGGTAAGAAATCACTGCAAGCTGGAAGATACAAAAGGGGGGCGCGAACATGTTTGAGAGGTGTGGTGGCAAAAAGTGTGTTAAAGCCGCCTCGCTCAGCGATATCAACGTGAAAGCCGCTAAGGAGAAGCATCTTAAAGCATCATAAATGATGATTACATGAAGATGAAGGATGTAAAGTTTTGATTACCATCCTAAGGTCGAAGGTGCAACATCTCAAGCTTCAATTCTATGTTAATTAAGCATAGTCATGCTTTGCTTTAGCCGGCGTTTGCCAAGTACTGGGCGCCCGCCGGCGCAGGTACGCCTGGACAGGTCTCATGGCTTGTTACGAAGCAATAGGCACATTGCCCACCTCCCAGACGCACCTCAGGGTACAAGATTACAGCTTTAGCGACCGGCCTGTATTGATCTAAAATATGGAAGAAGTAGGTTGCGGTCTGTCGCCCACCACGTGTAAGCTGCCTCTAGGAAGGCTCAACTACCCTGAATGCGGTAAGGCTAACGTATTTGTGTAAAAGCCTCTTCTATCACGCAGGGAATGAAGAGGTTTGAAATTAAACGGACTGGCAAAGGGTATAATAGAGTTGAGCTAAGAGGCGGTAGAGCGATAATGGGCTACCTATTCCGATTAAAAATGCAGAAATGCAACAAAGGCAACCAGAGGTAACAGCTTCGCTTGTAATGATAGAGCTATACGACGAGGTAGTTGTCCGGCACTTGTCGGGCCGACCTTAGAGCGGTTTGGCGGTCAACTTGGAGCCTTTGATTGCTGTGTTTAATGCCAGGTACGATGATGAAAGTCCCACCTGGTTTTTCTCACATAATAGCGACTTATAACGAAAAGTGCGGTACAGAGGAAATCAACGTGGGACGAAGAAGTCGCTGTCCGAACAACGTAATCAGTAGGGTTGAAGAGAGAAGGCACTTATGGCGGACGGAGCTTCCCAGTGCGGTCCTGTTTGTCACGCTGATTACTCATTCCAAAGCACGCTTGTGCTCTCGCGTAAACCGAAAGGCTTTCTCCTTATAAATCGACATAACCGTGGTTGAATCGCCCTTCCCAAGCCGCCGTACTTTTTAGCGGTACAACGGACTGAAGCTGCGGTCCACGAGGTCGAGCAGGACTGTGCCGTTCGAGTGCCACGAAACTGCGCATCGAATGATCGCTTGCATTTTGCTCCACATGAAGACGACTTTGCTGCGTCCCGGGTACCCTTCATTAATCCCGGCGTATCTGCCGCGTAATCGCCGTGTCAAGAATGAGTCAGTAGCATCAAGTTCCGTAGCGCTTCCTTGGTCGAACTGGAAAACTCGCACGATCACCGAGTAAAACCGGATTCTCGCCATGAGAAGAGGAAAGCGGGAAGGGATCGCATCATCCTTGTTTTGGCACGACACGATGACGTGTACGTCTTCCGGTACGCAAGATTACTTCGAAAGTAGCCACAAAAATGACGTACGACAAACCATCAGAGCGTCCTTAGGACGGCTCAGATTCCTCACTCCAGGCGAAGCTCTATAGCAGGCATTGGATGGCACCTCCTGCCAGTAGACTTCGCTCGTGGTTAATCGTCGGTTGTGACGTCGGTTGCCTATTTTGCCCGTGGGGAGCTCAGAGTTGCAATCCTTGACGGGATCAGCATCGACGTCAGTTGCTATGTACTGCAGAGTAAGACACAAGCCAACCAGAAGATTCACTCCAGAAGATCCAGGTTTCCGTTTCCGGTTCACGGAAAGTCCGTCTGCAGGGAAAGGCGAACCATCCTAGTAGCAACGCAACGCCGCGCAATTACCTTTTCATGGGTCAGCTGAACGCGGGTACAGCTTCACACCTGCTGTCACCCACGCGCGCGACCCGTAGTGCCAGTGATTCCCACTGTACCATGATGGCCAGGGCGAAACCGGCAACAATGTATGTATGTATCTGTTACACACCGATCCGGGCCTGACACTGGCCAGGAGCATCTAACCGTATACCGCAACGGGAACGACCGCCGAAGCACTCCATCATTGGAGGGGCGTTATATCGGTCAGAGTCCTAACCGTTCATCCTCATTATCGCAAGGCGCCGTGTTCGAATCCTCAAGCCAGCTACACACACCAGCTCAGATGCCAAGCAACCTCCGTTACACCGAGCGCCTGCTCTACAGCTGCGCGATCTGCCAATAGCTGCACGCACACCTGTGCGCCAATCGCGCCACCCTATCCTTGCGAATCCTGCCGCCGCCGCCCGGTTTCGTTATCCAACCACCACCATCCGGTATATACAGCCTCTGGTCCAGGCCCTAGGCAGAATTATTCCTCCGCCACTGCTCTGCGGCAGTGTGTAGATCTTGATGGTGAGCTCCCCCTCCAGCCGCCCAGCGCACTGGAGGAACCTCAGTGTCTCATCTCATCAGCATTCGACACCCCGATCTATTTCACCCCTTGGGGGTGGACCAGCGATGTGTGCGCTCGAGGGCTCACTGGAAAGGGTAGATAGGTACTTGCCAGGAGAAGCGCCTTGCGAGGATGGAGCTGAACGACGGGACTACAGCGACGCCCGTTCAAAAGGCTGGTGGATGCGTGGCAATAGCAGAAGCCGTCGGAAGCCCAAGAAAACGGGGACTTTGGGCATCAGAACGAAGCTCGCCAACACAAACGGGTATTGTGCGGTCCGATTCCCGAAGTGAAACATGTTACCGGTAGTGGATTTATGGGTGCGGCGGATCTTACAAGTTGTCGAATCCTCTAATGCAGCAAAGGAAGCTCACGCCTACATAAGCTATTCCAAAGCCAATGTGAAGCCTATTGTGTACATCAAATACACGAGCATGCCACAGACGAAGACGTTCCTCCGTCCTGGGCGGAAGGGAGAGGGGGAGAGAGAGGGGGAGGGAGAGGGGGAGAGAAAGAGGGAGAGAGAGAGGGAGAGAGAGGGGGAGAGAGAGAGAGAGGGAGAGAGAGGGGGAGAGAGGGAGAGAGGGGAAGAGAGAGGGGGAGAGAGAGGGGGAGGGAGAGGGGGAGAGAAAGAGGGAGAGAGAGGGGAAGAGAGAGGGGAAGAGAGAGGGGGAGAGAGAGGGGGAGAGAGAGAGACACACTGTTGCCCTGCATGTATCCCCCCGGCTATGTCCTTTTACCATCAGGCACGTAAGGAACAAGTTCAGCTCAAAATACAGACAGGATTCTGAATCGAAGCCTAGATGCGGCTGTGTCATCAACCCTGTTCTGGTCCTTAATGCTTGCTTGGTAACGTGCGCACCATCGGCCCGCACAATAGGGATCAGGTGACGCTCAATCGCCGTCATGCGCGCAGCTTCAGCTAGCTGCTATCTGAATGGTGCAATCATTAGGAACTGCTGATGGCCTTAACCTGCCATCGGACTTCGTTAGGCCAGATGTGCTCTTCGCGAAGAAGTGTCTTCTGCTGTTCTGAAATGCTACCTGTAATGCAGAAAGTTTATTCAGACAGAAAAGTTGCAAGTGACAAATGTATCATATACAGGGCAGGGCATCCTTTAAAAAGACTTGCAGGGACGCCTTTCGATAATTCCGGAATACCGGTACTGGCAATACAGGCGTCCGACACCTGCTAGTTTACCTTGCCATTGTTGTAGTTTTTTTCAGTATATTCTTATAGTTTTCCACGGGAAATACCTAGTAAGCGCGAGCCATCACCTCGTGTTGATCGTGATACCTCCCTGTCGCTTGTAGACGCCGCCCCCCATCGCTTCCGCCAATTGGGTGCGATGGTGAAGTATTTTAACTACTTTTTGATAGGTGCAATCCTACATAGGTGAATGAGTTCATTTTATGCCCCCAGCTACGCAAACGAATTGTAATCTTTATTCGTAATAAGGTTTTCCACAGTGCACATGTAGGAGGACAAATCGCCTCGACCCGCTGCCAATTGGGTCAACCATTAAATGCTTGTTGATTGACAGCTGCTTGGCTGCTGCCTGCCAGTCGCTTTGCCTTGTTTCATTTTTGTGCAATCGAGCGGGCGGGTCGGCGAACGCGCAGCGAGTGTCATCGGCGCTTCAAGCCATTTTCGGGAATTTAATAGCAAATAAAAAAACAATATTAACAGTAAAGCCATCCATATTTCTCACATCACTTCTAGTCCCGTCAGACGGGTTCACAAACCAAATTAATTCTTTTTTTCGCCGGCGGGTAGCCGGCTGACTGCATGGGGAAGCGCCGACAAAAGCTTTTTCACAAGAATCTATCGCACATGAGAACGTAGGCTTCTCTTATCCCCCAAGGTTAAGGACAAACAGAGGGAACAACGGAAACCCCGCCGGCTGAACGCCCAGGAACCCCCCCAATTTTCCTTACTGTCCTCTACGTATAGCCACGTGGTATTCTTTCGCGCCCTGCGACTATATGGAATATAGAGGCCTTCGTGTCGGCCATGTCAGCCGCCTTCCACTTCACTCGCCGACTTGCACAAAATTTACGGTTGAAAACCTATCGAGGGAACGTACATGCATAATTCATGTGCTGCCCTGCCTGCCTTCCACGAGCTCGTAGACCGACAAGCGTCAGGGACAGTATGCCGATACGGCATCTTAAGTCGCATAGAGCATTTGATGTCTAGTCTACAACCCATGTGCCCCGTGCCTTCTTGTCGGCCTGCCCGCCTTTGTTTGACCTCGCCCGCCGACCTGCTTCCGTGCACGTACGTCCACAAGTTTCAGAATCCAGGTGTGGACTCCCAACTTCTCGCCGCCATTACGAACTGTGTAATTACATATCTACTGTTATTGCGGTCTGGCTGTGAAAACCACAAAAGTGACCTGCACTATTTATTTGGGAGAATTCAGTTGGGCTGGCCTGCCGACCGGCTTAAATATTGCTGCATAGCAAGAAACGTTTTTAACTACTTACCTGATCAGCATGGCGCTGTGCGCAACCCTGCGGATTCCAGTGTTCTTACCTAACAGCTCCAGTGAGGCACCGAAGCCTGGACCTTCGATCTGTACAGATATTTGGCAGGATAGCGCGTTGATCTGGTTCTTAGAGACTGGCAAGCTTCCTGTTGATGTTTTGGCATCCGGAGAAGACAACCTGGGGGAGATGACAAGTTTATGCAAGAAGGCCGCTTGGTATGAACTTACGAATGCCAGCTGTAAGAGCTGAGCTCAATTAAGCAGTCATGTGTGCGAGTTCTCAAACCTGAGGAGCACCTGGCAGCCTTTCAGGAGGCTTACGACATGGCTCATTGGGGAGTCAGCAAGACCTATGACTTCCTTCACAATTGTTTCTCCTGGGAAAACATCCAACACGATGTGCAGAGGAAACATGGTCCAGGGATGTAGCCGAAACTTGACCAGGTCTGCGGAAACGTTTCGTATTCGGGAACCCCTTTGCGGAAACGCCGCGGAAACTGCGGAAATTTGCGAAAACTATAAAGCTGCTTTTAGCTCTTTGCAGTGTTGCGATGATGTGGACAATCTCAAACACGCTCTTGGCAATGCGGTTCAGTTACGTGGGATATAAAATTTGGCGGATTCCAATAGTAATCGTATGTAGGGGTTCCTAAAAGGGAATTTCGGATGTGGGGAGGACTTAGTGACGGAATCACGTGTGTGCCACACCCTTGCCGGTGTTGACCCAGCTCCCCGGAAGCATTCCGCCTCTCTTCGACCCCGATCCCCCAGGCCAGAGCACCCTTATCGTAGACCTCTCCCGTAGTGCTGATGTTGAGGGATTGCACTGGGACGCTCGGATCTGGTCACTCCGATGTTACACAATAAAAAGATATGGGCCCATTTTTCTTTAAGGACTGGAACACAACTGGTACTCTGGCGGTTGGGCCTACATAAGCGAATATGTACGATGATACATGAGGCAAAAATAGTAATGAGTGCTGCAGCGATGTCTCAAGAACAAAATTGCCGTACAAGTCCAAATCAGGGTAAGGTAGGGGTAAGTATGGAAAGCCTTTCTTGCATTGGGTTCGGGTGGGGTGGGGGCGCGGTGGCAGAGGGAGGAGCGGTGGGGGGAGGGGGAGCGGGGAGGTACACGAAAAGATGAATCCCTGGATAGGGAGGGGAAAGGAAGGAGGTCCTCCCGCTTGTGGACCCCGGCTTCGTTGATGCTCAACTTCCATACTTCCTTCCCTCTCTCTTTCCCCCCCCCCCCACACACACACACACCCCAAGTACCCACCTTTCCTGCCTGCTCCTCCACCGTCCAACACACCCCCGTCTGTGGCCCCCTCTGTAGCAGCTCCTCCACCCCCCACCTGCAGCCCCAACTACGCGCGGCGGCCAGGGGGGTGTAGCGACCCCCCACCAGCTGGGCCCCTGAGGGCAGGATGAGGTTCTGGAGGGGGGGAAAGGAGCGGGGTTGGGAAGCGGGGGAAGAGCAAAGAGGAGACGGGAGAGGTGAATGCAGGGGGGAAGGAGAAGGCAGGAAGGCACGTGGCAGCAGTAAACCTACAAACCGGCGGACCTCGGAAGCAATATGAATGCGATGGATCGATTGCAGACCCCTCACGGATGGGAACAGACCACCGAGGGTGTTTTGTTAGTCTCACCATCACAGCCCTCATCTGGAGGCAGCATTGTAGCCCTTCAAGGCAGAGGACCAAAGCTGACTGGGATGCACATCAGCCAATACATACAAAAATCGGTTGCTGAGTCCACAGCCGTACCCCTGCAATATATATAACCCCCTCAACAAACTCCCGGTCACAGTCCCCACTATCTGGAGTGGCGGCTAACACAGCAACATCAGCGAAGTTACCTTATTTTACAGGCGGCTGCCCCTATCGTACCCTGGTGCCAATGGTGGCGCTATGTAGGTTGATTCGTCTCATAAATCTGGCCCGTGTGGACTATAGCGCCATGGGCAATGGCAGCCCACAGTATCGGAAAAAGCAGTTTCGGGTGCAGACTATTGCGTGTACCTTGCAGCTCCTGCCAGCTGGAGGATCCAGCGGCTCCATTCAGAAGTACACTGATGACCGGCCTGCAGCAGCTGGTAGAGGGGGTATGTATGCAGTAAAGGGTGAGGCCATCGAGGTGTATACGGTGCAAGGGGTGATCCGTGCATGAATGATTCAGGCCGGGATCAACAACTGGTTGCACCGTCCAACTGGTCGCACCGCACACACACTCTCTTGTTTTTTGCCGTTAGCATAACGGTGTTCGGGTCTGTCCAGATTCAAATGGGCCAGTACGCGACCAGTCATAGTAATCCTCGACCAACAGAAGGTTGTTACAGCCCCAGCTGTAACTTTGCGGAGGTTTATGTGGAAGCCCCCTGCAGCTACAGGTCCCCTTTCCAAGGGAAGAACAGCATGTACAGGTTCCGTACCTCGCGGCAGTTCGACATCCTCACCGCTTAGCTCCGATTCATTAGACAACCTCCTACTCTCTAATGCCTCGCATCGTGCGTCCGAGCCCAGCCGCTGTGCAGTCCATTTTCGCACGGAAGCGAAACCCGTTACCAGGCCCCCACAAAAAGGATCTCCTTAGCATGAATTAAAAGGTCCCGCAATGGATCTTATAACATGTAACAAACGGCGATTTTGGCGTTCGGCTAAGATGCGAGAGGGGGGTTGTAATGTTGAGCATGTGAGGAGGATTTCCCGTCCTCCTCCTCCTCCTCCAACGATGAGTTTCAGCAAAGATAGTTCTCGGCCAAAGTAAAAGGAATACGATATATATAAGGAATACGATATATATAAGGATTATTCCAACTCTTCCAGATGATGCATTTGATCGTTGGCCGCCGGAGCCCTGCTGGCTGCCCGTTGCTCTGCCCTCACAGCCCGAATTTACTTGTGTAACACCAACGCAACACACCGTTACTACAACCGTCCAACCGACTGCCGTTAAGCGCTACTATTCCTCAGTGACGATGATTTGCCTTGCGAGATAGGGGGGAGATAGGCGACCGGCGCGGGTAGCCTATTCAGGCGCCTCAATCTCTCCACCCTCAGCTCTCCAACCCCTCTCCTTCCCTCCCCCCTCCCCCCCCCTTCACACACACAGCTCAAAGTGTCCTGGTGGGATATAATCAGGATGCAAGTCACCCGGCCTGCAACTGGTAATAGTATTCAGGAGGAAGGTGTACCGTCCCCAGTACTATGTGCATCTAACGAGAGAAGTTGGCCGGCAGCCGACACAGATCACAGCGTGTAACTCAGCATAGCAGTGCAGCAGAACGCAGCTCGGCACAACACAGCACAAACCTGTGTCGTACGTCCTCCTATGTAAACGCCATGAAAGCGGTTAACAACCGAGTCCTACCTCCCCAAACTCCCCCCCGCATCTAGGGCGCTGGGCTAGCCCCCTCGGGTAAGAGCCAAGATTACGGAAGGCTACCTACCTATCACGTGTACGACCCTTGCCTTACACCAGGGCAACATGATCTCGACAGTTTATTCTTATCCACCCAGGCGGTCGCTCAACACAAAAGTTAACGACGATGAGGTCAAGGGGTAGGCTATGCGAAGACGAGGAATTCATCCTCCGAGCCATTAACTTCTGTACTTACTGCTTGTCAGTCGCGCGTGTGAGTCGTTGACTGCTGTCGATGCGCTTTCCAGCCCGACGATGCGGCCGATTCGATGGTCATGCTTTTGGGCTGGGCGGCCCCCGCGCATTGCATTTGCCGCATCGGGTGCATCATCACATGCGGGACATGGCATCATGCGCGTCTAGGTTGCTTCCCGCACGCCGTGATTCCTACGCCCCGCGGTCTTCATGGATGCGAGCTGAAGGAGGGCACACACACACTTGGTTTGCTGGCGATTTAAATCCTGCATACTGCGCCGCACAGATGGGTGTCATCCTGCTGCCGTCCCTGTGGATGTGAGCTGGGAGTCTACGTAGCAGATCCGTTCGATAGATTGCTGTAAGGCAAGGACAGCTCCTGTCATATACCTCCGTGAACCTCTCTCCTCCGCCTTGGGGGAGAGAGGAGTTTCCGGTCATCCTTGGTCTTCTCCCCCTTGATTGGCGGGTAGGAAAGGCCCACATGCAATGAAGTGCATATATGCAAACAGCTGCAAAAATGTCACCTCGGACGTTATGTGCTCGTTACGGGAAATTATGATTACAGGTAAAAGAACGCAATCAGTCATTTCCTTACTTAAACCCCCATGACTCAGGCAGAAGCCAAAAGAAATGCAGGCCAGGCGGATCTCTGACCGCAAGTCGCATTCCTTCATTTCTTTATTTCTTTTCTGAACTTTTTTGAAAAGTCGCGGCGTTCCGAGGGATCAACAACCGAAACCAAATCCGGACTTTCCAAACTCGTCCGAAGGCCATTTTCGGGGTCCAAATTGAAAAAATTTTAATTTCCGGACAGGTTCGGACAACAGACCGAAGTCCCCTGTCAGGCCCAGCAGAAAAGCAACGAACGCCGCCCATCGCCCCATCATCCTGCGAAGCCACACCCCTCTGGTGCACCGCACCCGCACCCGCACACTCAACACGCACTCGCACCCCATCACGCCGCATCCTACTTTACTCACGCAATAACCCCCATTTGCAAACAACCGGAACATGTATTTCGCAAAACCTCCTGAGCCGCGTTCCCAATACCACTTTCCCTAGAACCCAAAATTATTAAAATCCCGTGACCGAAACGCTCACAAGATCCAAATCCGTGTCCTAGCCAGTGAATACTCGAGTACCGCACGGGTGAATGTGTACGGCATTACAAACACTATTTTGTATGGTCCGGCCTGTCCGCCGTCCTCCTCCTTTCTTAACCGCTCCACCTCAACACGCCATTGCCCTCTCAGCCTTACAAACCTCACCGTCAGTACCCAGATTACCCCACAACTTTACTAGTGCGCGAGTGCGCTCATACTGCTAGGTAGGCCGGACCACATCCTGCCTCTGGCTTTCCGCCTCTTCTGCCACACACGCACTCACGCCGCCGCAGCATCCTCCATCGCCACCGACGGCGCCTCCACCACGGGCTTCTCCGCCTCTGCCTCCGCCTCCAACCCGGGCGCCGCGGCCTCTGCCGCCGCTGGTGCTGTCTCCGTCTCCGCCGCCTCCGCCGCCGGCACGTCCTCCGCCATCACCGCCTCTGCCGCCGCCGGCGCGTCCTCCGCCATCACCGCCTCTGCCTCCGCCGCCTCCGCCGCCTCGACCAGCTTCAAGAGCGCGGCGCCGTTGGCTGGTTTCGTTGCGAAAAGCACTTCAGGCAGCTGCTCGGAAGTGAGACTGCCGCCCTCAATACGGGCCTGCAGGGATGGAAGGGGAATGAAATCTGAACCTGCACGTCTAAGATACCTACATGTTGATGTCTTGACGTCAGAAAATATGTTGGGAGTTTTAGAAGTCCTGCTCCAGGTGTATGGTGTATTTGGCCCACTTGCATCAGGTCATTATCGGGCATCCGTTCCAACCCTAGGTAAGAAAAGTGACAGTTTTTGTTTAGCAGGTGAATTTAGAGGAGAAGAAGGGAAGAAGTAAATGTAACAAATAGAGTACGGCACATCATGAGAAGGAAGAAAGAGGCTTCGGAGGTGGCTCTAGCTTTTCATAGGTCGTCCATTCGTACTCTTGTCGTACAAGACGTACAGGAGTACGGCACATCATGGGAATACTGTTCGATTCCGCCGTCAAATAGGACTGTGCGCAGGTCAGGAAGCTTGGGAGATAAAGTGGGTTGGGTTGGTCGAGCTGCCGCTGCTGCCTAATTTGGCCAGTGATATTTTCGCGCAGTGATATTATTCCAGAAGGGGCTCCATGGACTCTACGGACTTTACATTATACGTTATTATAATGAACTAAACGAAGCAAGCGCGAAACGACCCAAATATTTGCAGCAGCCATCAAAAGAGATAGGCCTATTAAAAATAGATAGAAGAACCCACATGCGGGCCAGGGCGACGCGGGACAGGGATGTAGACTAAGCTTAATGTACGACACCATACCTTGTAGTACTTGTCCTTGAGCGTCTCGAGGAAGGCCTCCACGTCCGCATCCCGTACAAGAGATACCGTACAGCCACCCCAGCCCGCACCTGGGGTGTCGTACACATACATACATACACACACATACACTCATTCAATCACTCACCCGCATGAAGCCGGGAACCAGAAAGGTGGCAAATGGCAGACCGAGTCAAGATGCGCTGGACAGCCCTTTCCAGAAGATCAATTTTACTTTGATAAACCTCCAGCGATATCGCAAATATCTTCGTCATTACCGCACCTTACCGCACATTGCCGTACATTACCAGATCGGGAGTGTATATAGCACACGGGAGCACAGGAGGACGAGTACACGATTATAACGTCGGATGGAGAGCGCTCTCAAACGAGCGCCAAGAGACATGGCCGGGCCTTATTGGGTGTAAGGTGTGAATGTACCACAGAAAGGCGGAGGGAAGGGAGGGGAAACACGAACCACACACGATTGAAGCTGAAAGGGAAGGGAGGGGACGGTTCAATCGGTTTATCTAACACGACACCCCAAAACCCACAACGCGTGCGTGCCACAAACACGTACCTGTCAGCCGCGCCCCCAGAGCCCCCCCGCCTCGCGCAACCGCCACCAGCTCGTCCAGCTCGTCACAACTGCAGCCGTACAGATCCGCACATGATCCGTGGGAGTCATTCATAAGGCCCCCCAGACGAGTGAGGCGCTCGGCCGGGGACAACGACACATCCTGTGGGGGGGAGAGGTGGGGGGGGAGGGGGGGGAGGAGAGGGGGCGTGAGACGAACCACTGACGATTGAAGCAGATACCAGGTAACCAGAATGATAGATAGTCCAGGAAGTGAGACAATATTGCATCGGGAATATTTGCTGACAAGTGACAACTTTATTAGTGGTCTTGGTGGCGACATATGTGTGTGGAACTTGAGGCGGCAAAGAGGAAAGGAGGTGTTATGACTTTGCTGGACGTTTTGCTGCTGGCAAAGGTGCTTGCTGACATGCAAGTGTTCCTCCCAGCTCCCCCCCAGCTGACACACGCCTGGCCCAACCAACCCAACCAACCCAGCTGACACACGCCGCGGAGGGGGGGGAGGTGGAAGACGAACCACGAGCGAGTGCAGGTGATGGTGGGGGAGGGGGAAGGGGAGGGGGAGCAGTATGCTGTATGAGTGAGGGGGAAAGGGGAACGGGCAGGAGGAAGGAAAGCACACACACGCGTGTGTGTATGTGTGTATGTATGTGTGTGTTTTAAGTTGCCTGTCTTCTCCGGCTTAACAACAATAAGACCGACCGCATGTCCTCTCTATTCGCAGCTAGGATGCAATATTTGCATCTGTACAGGAATTGCGTGCACATATTCCAGTACGCAAAACAGAAGTACCCGCGTGTAACCTACGAGTGTGACCTACTGACCTACTTTGCTCAAGCCACCCTGGAGCACCCGCGGCTTCCCGTTCCTAGAGCCGTGATAACATAGAATTATCGACATGCACGCTCACACACACACACACACACACACACACACACACACACACACACGCACACACGCACACACGCACACACGCGCGCACACACACCGCGGTGGTTTCGCACCTCGCACACTGTCCGGAAGTCAAGCACGCGCTGCGCCTCCGAAAACACATGTACGGCACGCTTCCGAAGCGGGAAGCCGTACTTGTCGGCCTCGGCCACTGCCAGCGCGCGGAGGGAGCCTGCCTCGCCGGAGAACAGCTCCCCCAGCTTTCGACCACCAAGCGCATCCTCGATCTCGGCCATGCCGTACTGCTCGGCGAGGTGCTCCGAAACCGCGTTGGCACATGTCGCACCGTCCGCATTGCCGTACTTTTCGGCAATGAGGGGCTCGACATCACGCAGGGTTCGGATCTGAAGGGATTTGGCAAAGGTGGTTGGCGGTTAGGGTGATTCGGTTGTAGGTTGTCAGTGTAGGCCCGTGGTTGAGGAAAACTAGTGCTTTGTGTGTACATATGTACGTATGTACGTACCTATTTATTTATTATATGTATATCGTGTATGTTCCCCCCAACCAAAAAAACACACACACGCACACGCACACACGTGCCTAAGAAATCCCCCACACAAGCACAAACACGTATACTACCTTGCCCAGGGCGTCCTCGGCGCTCATTCCCAACTTCATGGCCAGCAGTACGGCAGCCAGGCGGCATTCCACGACACGGAGGTTGTACCTGTGACGTGATACGAAATACGACAACATGGTTTTTTATCGAGTCCAGCTTTAGTCGGAGGGTAAGGAGGGTATTAATGAAATAACGTTTGGGGGTGTGTGGGGGGGGGATTCGGAAGGATGCAGCCCGGAAGGCCGGCTGGTATGAGGTGCATAAGAGACATAAGAGCACGCGCGGGTTCGGGGAGGTAGTTGGGGTTACAGGTACGGCAACGTGGGGGAAAGGGGAGGGGGTTTGGGGTAACAGGTACGGCGACGTGGGGGAAAGGGGAGAGGGGACGGGCGGCACCAAGGGGGTGGGGACGTTCATGATGGTGCAGGGTGCATACACATTGACAGTTTCGGCATTGGGATGTCTGTGTGTGTATGTCTGTGTGTATATGTGTATGTGTGTGAGAGAGAGGTGGGGAGGTTGTTGAGGCAGCGTCAATGCAACAAGTTCATGCACTTAGAAACAAGTGGCTGACTTCCATCGCGGCACATCCTACCGTACGTACCGTTTGGGTGCGGTCTCGGCCTTATTGGATACGGCGAGTGAGTTGGCAATGACGAAGGTACCCCCCTCAGGCAGTACGACACACACGCCGCGAACCTGACGTTAGGACAATAGATGCGCACCAGTTGCACATACCAGCAGTGGGTGCAGTACGGCATCAACATTCGTAGCTTTGGTTACGATAGGAGAAGGGAAAGTAAGCCTGACATGGCAAGGAGGGCTGCAGGCTGCAGCTGCAGGCGGAGCAACACCAGCACTTGCACCCTCTCTCCCCCCCACCACCAGCCCCAACATGGGTCGGTTTGTTCCCACATAACCCGGAGCCACACACATACACACATACATACACATACACGCACACACACACGCACGAACACCTCCAGCGACTGGATTGTACGATACACGAGTTGTACGGCACCCAACACCCTGGTAAGGTAGCCCTTCCTGACGCTTGTGTATCCCCCCACAATCCCTTCTCTGCCCCCAATCCGCATCACCCCCCACATACACATACACATATACACATCACACCACGCAAACCCCCCCGCTCCCCCCGCCCCCCCCCCCGGGGCCGCACCGGGTTGAATTCCACGTGCATGGCCACCCCCTGTTGGCCCATCATGGAGATGGCTTGGTCCATGCCGCCGCTGGTGACCCCGACATAGCGCTCGGCCTGGTGGTGAGGGGGCGGGGCTCGGGATGTAGGTTAGGTAGGTTGGGGGGGAAGTGGGGGAAGGGGGGAGGAAAAGGGGAGATAGGGGGGAGGAAAGGGGACGAAAGGGGGGGGGAGGGGGAGGAAATTAGCCCCACAGACGCCGTAAACACACACACTCTCCGATTGAGTGGGTTGTGGAGAGGGCCACCACGATAGGGATCGTAGACGGGGCCCTTTTCCCGTCGTACAATCAATAGGTTTTCTAACAGTGCGCCGTTACGTCTTGCTGTGTACGACAACAAAACAGTGAGTATTCGAAGCGGAGACCACGCGTACCTTGCAAGCCGCTTCCGCCACCGCCGCCTTGTCGAGCTCCGCAGGCGGCACCCCAAGCGCCGACAGTACGGCAAGCATGGACGAGCAAACGATGGCTGCGGAGGACGACAGACCCGAACCTGTGTTTCCCGGATGCACGGAAAGCGATCAGCGTGCGGGAGGGACGGAAAGGTTAGGAAACCTGTCAATATGTGCCAGCAACCATATGTATGTATGTATGTATGTATGTATGTATGTATGTATGTATGTATGTATATATGTATGTATGTATGTATGTATGTATGTATATGTGTATGTATATGTCTCCAGCACCCCCCCTCGATAGCGACCCTCCCTCCACTTCCGACCCCAGCAAAGGCCCTGTCTTCAACAGCTCTATGCACCCCTCCGCTTGCATCGCACCGCCTCTTTGTGCGTCTTTCCACAGGGAAGGTCCGTTATTTCATATTGGGCACACAGATTGATAAATATATATGTGCACTCTTCTTGTCCTGTTTCCTCATTGGCCGCCCCACCCCACCCCCCCACACGACCTCCGCATGGCGAAGGCCGTCCGTGTTTTAAGTCCATTACATCACAACAAACCCGGGCTGCACGCCCCTGGTCTTGGAATGGGATGCTCCGTGTGGGTAAAACACACACACCACACGGGTGGTATCCCTCCTCGCACAGGGGTCGAACACGCAACACACACATATACACACACGTCCCCCGCACACTCTCCCGTACTCCGATTCTGTTTCCCCGACCTGGATCATCTTACCAGTGGGCACCTGGCCATGTACGACAACCTGCAGCCCCACGGGCTCCGGAACCGAGTCCGGACGAGTGGCCTTGAGCAGCTCAAACACACCCTGCGTGTGAATAAGTGGATTGTACGACACCAAGGAGGAAGAGCCAATTTAAGCTCCGTAGGCGTTAGGGAGTTCAGTAACAACGTCAAACAACAACAACAACAAACAACAACAACAACAACAACAGGTTTAGGTTGAGGAAGGAGGTTGCAAATGTTACAGCCTAAAAAATGTTTTCGACATTAATAATAAATAAACATTCCGCAAAAATGTTGCAAAACATTTTTGCAACATTTCGCCTTACATTCCACAATGCCGTACGCGCAAGACTAAAGACAAGAAACCACATCTCCGTACACCTGCCGTACCTTGTACGCCGACAGGAAGTAGTTGGCCCAGGAGTGCTTCCCCACGTCCACCTCCTGAGTCGGGTCCAACCCGAACTCCGCGGTGGGGTACCTAGAAGCTTCCACATTCCCGATCACCAATTTGTCCGTACCGGGGGCAGTACGGATGGCAACCACCGTATCCTGTAGGAGCCAATGTGTACGAATGAAGGAATGAGTTTTTGTGTACGTATATATCTATTATGTCTATATGTCTGTATGTAGCGTGTAAAGGGGAGGGAGGTGACGGGCGCCATATAGGGAGGTAGAGACGCAAGGGGTGGACTGCGGTCAGGTGTGTTGGTGTGGTGTGGTGTGTGTTGGTGTGAGGTGACGGCGGGTGATGGTGGGCGCTACTCGCAATATGCCAAAACTTTGACTTGCCGACGCTCCGTGAGTAGAAGGGCAGAAAAACGGAAGAGGGTAACGACTTTAGCCATAGCAACACACAGCAGCAAAACAACGCAGAGAAAACTGATGCAGAAAAGATACAAAAGCCAGGATGGACCTGGTCAGGGAGCTCCTCCGAAACCTTCATAGAAAGCGCTGCCGTACCTGCCGTATCGCCATGGGAAGCACGCCGTAGCCCTCGTAATCGATGTGCTCACCGATCAGATTGACGCGGCCTGTTAAGTAGTACCGGATCGTACTGAGGTGAATGATCCAAATCTTTGTGTGTTATGACTAGTCGGGTCGGGTCGGGTCACGATGTGGGGCTGTGGCGCGATGAGTTTTGTTTGCGTGTGGTGTGAAGTGTAATTGCGACCGCCGCCAAACTTTCAGCCCGTGTGTAGTCTGGGCGGGAGGACGACCTCTGAACAGTGGGATCGCAGTCAATACTTTGGGTGTTTGTGCACGTGTTAGAAAGTTCGGGAAGAAACTTCGTGGGCTTGAGGAAGTGCGTGGCGGGATGTGGCTATGGAACATCCCATAGAAGAGGCCTTGCAAAGAGCTGGCCCTCCGCTCAAAATTTTCAAAGCTTCTCCATGAGCTGCCACGTACCAGGTGCGCGGGCATAAAAGTCCGGTTTGGCGCCGTAAGCCAGCTCGAATGCCGTGGCAATTTGCTTATACCGCTCAGCAACGCCTGCAGACACAGGTTTTCGTTTGAGATTCCGACTGATTAGCCACCAGGTCACATTTTATTTCCTCCGTCGTGATTGCGGTGTTAGTTCGGCAGCGCGGCCGCTCAGACCTGTGCTGTCGGGGTACACATCCGCCAGATCGCTGAACAGCGGAACGGTTGGACTGGGCTTGAATGATAGGGCAGTGCCCGAGGGGATCTTGCCATCTACCTCAGACATGATGCGCTGTTAACGAAGGAAAATGGCCAAGGCGCGTGCTGTCGAAGGACTGCAATAGGGCGTTACGTCGGTGCTCAAGACGCAGGCAACTTTCTTAGCTGGCAGTCGCCTCAAAGACTCGAAGTAACCTGCCCAGCAAGTCCTGTTACCGTCGTCATCTCTGCACATCAAAGAGTTGCGCGCCCAAAGAGTTTTGCCGCTGCTCCGAAGACCCTACGACATCTCCACCCCTCACCTCTGGCAAACTGGTCTTTTGCTATGTCAAACCAAAACGAATAATAGCTATACCCTGTGAGTTGAGGAACCAATACGTTCGAGCTGTGTAATATCACGTTCCAGAAGTTAGTTACTACTTAATCGCGATGTCATCCCTACATTGCTTTGCTCGAGGTGTCAGCGCGATTCGGGCGAGTCCAAGTCGCTCATTGCGGCGCGCTCGTCATGTTGCGCCGTGCGCCACGGAGGTGCGTCGGATATTTCGCTGGGTTTCACCAATCAGCTGCTACTCCTTTCCTATTAGATTTAAAGAGCGCTTGTTATTACGGTTGACTCAAATTTGCAAGCCTATAATTAAGTTTGGCCAGCGACGCTTCTGATAAGAGAGCGATTCTGCGGCGCTGCAGGCAAAGCAGGACGCTGTGACGACGGGCGGAGCGCCAGCATCAACGGCTTCAGAGAAGCCGACCTTTGTCCGGGAATTCTCGGCCAATGGAGCACGCATAATTGAAACGGATGGGAAGCTGTCGGGGCCAGAGGACGAGAAGGATTTCTGGGAGGGAGACAATATGGAGGTAAGCTGCGATTCAATTTTGCGATTTATCCAGTATGGGTAGGTGCAAACCCAGTCCCCGCAGCTGGATGACCAGACCAGATGACCGGACCAAATGCGTCCGGCGGGGTTTGAACATTGCACTTCAGATGTGCCCTTAACGATGGGCCCTATATCAGGCGCAAGGGCGAGGGAATCAGGGGCATCAGGGAGAAGTCATAATCTTAAGTTGTACCCCTTGTACACAGAATACGGCACCCCCTGGTCACGGAATCTGCGCTAATTTCGTGGGAGAGGCCTGGCAGAAAGGGAGAGGGAAGAGGGAGGCGTCTCTTTACTGCGCTCTCTTTACCGAGGGTCATGCTGCAGCCCCATGGCCGACCATACTTGCCGTATTCACTGTACTTTGCCGTACATGATGCCGAGTACGGGCAACGGTTTCACATTATCCGCAAATGATGAAAGTAGGAGGCCCACGTCAATGTTTTTGGCACATGTGTGGTGGTGGTGGTGGTGGTGGTGGTCGACCGTCAGTTCCATCCAGAAGATGCCGCTGAGGAAGGTGCCCTAGCTGGCTGCTGGACAGAGAGTAATCTACACCTGCTGCCCTTTGACCCCCTCCCCTCCCCCTCCTCCCCTCCCCTCCCCCTGCCTTTCCACCTTTCTCCTGCTCTCCATGCTGCTCCTCCCCCCCTCCCCCTCCCCCTGTTGTTGCTGTTCATCATGATCATCATCAATAGTCGTTTGGCAAGGTGATGGAGCGCTTCTTCATCCCCTCTCTGGTGGTCCTGGGCCTTATCTGCGGCGGCATTGCGGCCCGCAGCTACAACGACGATGCCGATGTGTTCATCTCCCCTCCCCCGGGACCGGATGCGGACGTGGTGGTCATCCCCGCGGGCGCCCTCGCACCTCCAGCACCGGCAGCAGCAGCAGCAGCAGCAGCACCGGCTGTAGTGGCGGCTGCCTCTGAGTGATGAGGGGATGTGTGAGTGAGGGAGGGCGCAATCTGTGCCCCAAGGCAAGAGCAGCGGGAGGCATGAGAGCGGCAGTGCGGTGGTTTCTGTATGTATGTGCATGTGTAAGTAAGGGTGAGAGTGTGGCTGCCTATATGTCTGTCTGTCTTCGTGTGTTGGGGGGGGGGAGACGAACCACGAGCGGGTGAAGGTGATGGCGGGGGAGGGGGAGGGGGGAGGTGGCGCTGCTGATGGTTCTTCTGCCACACGAACAACACGTGCGCGTGTAAACGTGTGTACCGCTTAACACGCAAATGACAGGTTTGTGCGTGTCTTGTGTGTGTATGTATGTACGTGTATGTGAGGGTGCATGTTCGAGTGGTTGAGGTGGTGGTTGCGTAAGGTAGGGTGCGTACACACACATACACACACACGCACCGGGGGAAGGAGGGAGAGAGGGTGAGAGAAAACATCGGGAGACATTTCCATGTCACCGGAGGCCTTTGGCGCGACTGTGCCACATGATTTGTGGACGTGGACGCGGTGGGGTGTCCGGAAGCGGTTAGAAGCCACGGAGGAATGGTGGCACGCTGAATGTATGAGTTTGCTGTGTGTATGAGTAAAATGCGCCGAGTCAGGCGCTTGGGGTCACGAGCTTAAGATGTGGGGAAACAGAGGCTGCATGCCGATAACACACACACACACACACAACACGCACATATGACATAAAAATACAATCCGTAGTTAACGAGACAATAACGAATATAACTATTAGCCGCAAACACCCACACGCACATGAGTTGCATCATTTGCTCATCTCTGGAAAGCACAAGGGGTAGAACAATGTCACCAGAGGAGGCTTTCCGCTACAACAGCCGAAACACCGTGCCGTGCTACACGCACGCACGTGCACGTACATACATACGTACATACAGCCACACACGCACAGAAATCATGCACACGCACATGCAGATGCACACACATACGCGCGTCCTCCACCCCTCGGGTTATGTGCATTGGGTTCAATGCTGACGTGGATATACAGACATACGTGCATACACTCTCCATGTATAGCAGCTCCACACGAGGCCTAACCCCAAGCAGGCTTCATTAGCACGCCGGATCCGTAATGGCACCACGCATCTTTGCAAGCTCTCCAGGTGCCGTACTTCCAGCCGTACTTCCACGGGGCTGTGTCATTGTGGGGGATATAGGTTGTGCTCTGGCATACACACGGGGTTTCGGAGCACACGTCCCTAGCCTAGGGCGGGCCGGGGGGCCCTACGTGTGACCTTCCTTCAGTTCTTTTTCAGTCTTTTTTCAGACCATCCTGCTGCCAACCAGCAGCGTGCCGTCGCACATGTCAGAATGAAATAAAACGCTATGCTTGAGGCACAACCACAAGTCACCTTGCGGACATATACACATCTGCGCTGGCGACTTTAAACGATGCTGCATCCATATAGCTAGGGGGGTGTTACACAGGTTTGGCGTGGACCAACCCATTGAATCTATCAAAATCTGGTCTTGCTACTTTTGTCCTTGTTGCTCATGTTGTTGTTGTCGTTGGTGGTGTGCTAATGATGGTGCTGCGCGGCGGTACTGCTGCTGCTGCTGCTGCCGCTCCACGCGTCTGGCTGGATGTCGTTGTCGCTAGGTGCTGCTGCGGCGGTTGCTGCTGCGGCCCTTGTGTCACTCGTCGTAGCTGTGCCAGCATGCGGCTCAGTGCTGGAGCCCCCACTTGGGAATGCTCCTGAAGCGCATCCACGGCTTCTGAGAGCTCCTCGGCAGTCTGCTGTATGGAAGAGAAAATGTACACAAGAAGCGATTATATGCAAGAAGCCGAGGACCAGCTAGGTGGGGAAGAGGAGAGGGAAAAGCAGCAACAGCGAGTCTTGCTTCAAAACAACAGACTGGGCCAGCAGGCGCTTAGCATGGAAACGGGGAGCATGTAGGAGGAGGGGGCGGCAGGGTGGGCAGCAACAGCGGTAGCAGGACGAGAAAAAGATTTTAGGGAGGGGAGGATTCTGAAGAAGGAAAGGATGGAGGTTTGCGACGAGGAACAGAGTAGCAGCAGAAGGAGCAGAAACCAATCCACGCCCTTATCCCTTCCCTCACCACAGCGCTTTCGCCTTGTCGCGCGATAGCCCGCGCCGTGTCGGACATGGCAGGGCCACACCGTCGGACGTGTTCCTGCGCATATGAAACAGTGTTTCACACAACGAAGGAATAGCTCCACACAGAATCCATAAAGTTAATTTTGCACTCACTGCGACGGCCATGAGCCCTCGTTGTGGTTCGGTTTCGATCAGGTGCGGGACGAGGAGCAACCCTTCGCTTAGTTGGTTAACTGTTAAAAGTCAAAGTCCTCAATTTATTAACAGGTATACCTCAGAATAAAGCTTTACATAATTCCTACCCGTTGTCGCAAGCTGTTCTGCGGGAGCTGGCCGTGAACCCCACATTTCCAGCATAGTAAGTTGAATCTTAATATGTCTGAGTTCAATCACACTTATAATGTACTGCTTATTATGCATACTGCGGAACTAATTGTCGAAGCATGGCTGCGCAAATGTACAAAGCCAGGGTTAACTGCCAACACCGTTACTACGAGCTCTGTTAGGTCCTGGAACACGTCCTTTTACGGACGATATGATAGAAGTCCCGTTGCTTGGTTCTCTCCCGCGACTTGCTGCATATTTGTCTTGGGCTCATCATTGAAATTGCGGTCCGCTGGGACGGACCCGTTTGGCCCGGTGTTCCCCTTCACTGATTTCAGCAATAATGTCCCCCTCATCGTCCCTCTGTGAATCAGCATGTATTAACTTACTGCATCCTAACTATTAAGCCCTCTGGGGTTACGGTACGCACGTAACAGACGGCAGTGGCAAAGGCAGTACTGCGGCAGCCACTTCCCACCGTCCGCCTGTTGGAAGCCCATGAGTTGCAGACCGAGTCAGGGCGGCAATGAATTGCCGTTCTTTTCTCACCACCAGGAGGTCTCGTTAACCCACATGACTTGATATCGCTGGCCGCCCGCTGACGGACCCACGGGTCGCCCCGAACACACGATTAGGCATCATAACTAATTGCCCGGCCAGTCGATGGCATGGCAGCCTATCCACCTACTGTCTACTGGTCGCACGCTCGCGCAGGATCCACTTGCCGGATAGTGAAAACGGAATACAACTTAGCTCATGCTGATACGCGTAGACTTCTCGTTGCGAGAAGGCGGGTTCTTGGACGAAGATGTTACTCGTTGTACTTGTCGTACTGTCTTCAGTATGGATATTACACTGAACTGCGTTCTGTTTCGGCTATTCGCCGTATCGTGACCTTAGGTTCATACTGTCATTCCCGCCCTCTCCACCCAGTTTTTGGGACTTTTTGGCTTTCAGCCCCGGGCGTTGGCGCGTTCGGTGGTTGAGTGCCTAAGTGTCACGGCCGGCCACTGGTCCAACTTGAAATAATCGGTCATTAGTGGGGGGGGGGGTAGGGGGTTAAGCCGATCAGCAGGGAAAACCGGGGGATACTAAGCCGATCAGCGGGGCAGTGTAATCGAGGCGCAAGCCGCGGTTCGGAGTGGTGGTTGATGCAACTACGGTGGTAGATAGGCAGCACGGTGGCAGCGTCGGTTGGGGCCAGACCCGGTGGCATCGCTGCTGTGGTCCGTTTAGCGTTAACATAGTGTAACAATGAGGACAAGAAGCCTAAGCCACCCACCTATAGCTCTCCTAAACCTCTCCATAACATTCACCTCCATCATGAGATGTGGGTTGAAGCCCAACCATCCTGATAACATATCCATGCAAGCGCAGCGCCATCCATGTATAGCCCCAGCTGCACTGATAAAAATTTTACGTTATGAAACATGGAAGGGGTGCAATGCCGCGACGAGGGTTTTATTGGAGGTGTACATGCATGCTATTTTCTTATAAATTTAAGAAGCGTCCCCAAGCGTCTTTAAGCGGGAGTCACAGCCACATACTTGTTACAGCTGTCGCGCCACAGCACCGAACCCAACCTAATCCGGCCGCAAATGCCTAAATGCCCATTTCATCAGCTCAAAGCTATGGGGGAAGGTCGTTAGTTGTGGTGGATAACGGCCAGCGATTTTTCCAAAAGTAAGCCAAGCTGACCTGTAGGGAGCTGTCGTCATCGCCGTATCCGCAAAAAAAACGCTGTCGATGGGGCCGTTAGCACACCCACAAAGTCGATGAATACCTTGACAATTAACAGTACTTCCGAAATCAAACCTGAATTCATTTGGCTAATCGGAGACGGCATCAACGCACATCTTGCTGTCCTCGAGGACCACGGTCCAGCATCAAGCCGAGACGCAGATCAAGCATCACATCCGCAAGGCGTTGTGCGTTCTCAAGAGGGCTAGACCGAACAAGCAAGACGAGCCAATCAGCTGCTGACAGAAGAAGGAAATCATGTGGGCCAAGGTCGGTTGGATAAAACCCCAAGCATGAAAAACGTTGTAGGACCAACCCTAAGGTTTTTGCGATGGGCTCCTGAAGCAGCATTTGGAGCAGCAGCGGGCCTTTCTGGCCGCGCGAGATCTTTTTGACGAAATGCATGCGACAGCTAGAGGAGATCTGCGACTCTCCCTCGCTTGCCGCTTGGTTGTTTACGGCTCTCTCTCGCAAACACCAATTCTGTTCCTTTGCAATTAAGTTGTCTGCCTGTTCAATTTTCCTTGGACGGTCAGGCACGCGTTGCGAGACCTCGTCGTCCGTGAGGATGTTCCTCTTTTCCTTCTAGTAGTCGCGAACAATTCACCTTTACCAGTCCTAACCACCTAACCACATCCTTAACAATTGCCTCTCGCCAGCACAGTCCAACCCAACCTCGTTATCACCTGATATGTTCTGTCTGTATGTTATGCATGTTCATGTGCAGATTGTGAAGGCCTTTTCAAGCCGCTCCGAAACCACATCCTCTTCAACCGCTGGAGGTGCCCCATCATCACCAGCTGCCGGCCGCCGCCACCGCCACCACCCCCACCGGCGCCTCTCCGGCGGGCCCTCCTCCCCTTCCGGTGTCCTTGAGCGGCACCAGTACAGTCTGGACGACCTGGAGCTGTTCGCCAAGGACCTGACTCACCTCAAGCTGCAAGTGGAGCAGTACCGGGCGGCAACACAGGGTGGGTGTTTTGCGTGTGTGTTTTGCCGCGTGTGTGTTTGCCGCGTGTGTGTTTTGCCGCGTATGTGTTTGCCGCGTCTCCGCGTGTGTGTGGCAATCACCCATCCCGACCGATCCGTGGTTCACCACATGCCCCACTCCTCCCTTATCACGCCGGCTGCCTCAGGGCTTTCACACACGCACATGGGCTATCAGCAATATGGGGTTATGCCATTTATGGGATATAACTCTGTTTTTTAAGACTTCCGAAATTTAATTCTGTTTTTTGCGATCACAGTCACAAGCGGTTCACCACATCCCCATGGACAACGCCCTCGGCGGAACCCCCCCCCCCTCCAACCCCCCGCATTGTTATCCTCTCCGACCTCTTTCCCGTCTTTCCTCCCCCCCCCCGACACACGTATGCGCGCACACAGTCTTTCTCGGCGGCGTCAGCTCCTTCATGCGAGAAGCACAACCGCCAGCGCTGTACGACTACATATCGATGCCTGGCGGTGGTGCCTCTGCCGCCTCCGCCGCTTCAATTCCCGGCGGTGACGGCACCTCAGGTACCGCGGGTGGCAACGTTGGCGGCGGCGGCACTGGCCAGCAGCAGCAGCTGGCTGCTGTGGAGCCTCCGCCGCCGGCTGCCCACGAGTGGCTGTACGGCAGTGACTTCCACACTGCGCTGTTGGGATCCCTGGAGTCCCACCTTGCGGCGCGGTTCGAGTCGCTGGTGCTGCCGATTGCCGTTTGGCTGGGCACGTACGAAGATGCCCGGGTGCGTCCGTCGTTATGTCCAGATGTGATCATCTAACATTTGGTCTTAGCAGCAAAACCATCAACAGCAAAAGGGAAAACATAACACAGATAATACATATAAGTAATGTAGCAGTTGGATGAGAGGGGAAGGGTGAAACCCTAAGACGAACGCCTTTCAACAGCCCTTTTTGTTCTTCTTCTTTTCTCGTCCTCTTCTGCCACCGCCACCACGCAGCTACGCATGCAAGCTGTACGACAGCTGGAAGCCAAGGTGCTCCAAGCCGCCCGAAAGCTCCACACAACCACCGCTGCAACCACCACACCTGCGGCTCAGAAGGACGAGACGGGGGGCGAACGCAAGACGGAGGTGGAGGCGGTTTCGGAGCCGACGACGTCCGCCGTGGCGGAGTCCGCTGCTACTGCTGCTGCTGCGGGGCATGGTGGCGGCGGCGAATCGGCGGTCGCCCCTCAGGCCGTGGGTGAGATCGTAGGGAGCGCAATGGGTTGTTGGGGTGTTGCTGTCTCGACACACATTTATTAGGTGAGGTATGGCTGCTTGAACCTCGAATCTGCATATGATGAATGATAACGCACGGTTCCTAGCTAGGTTCACGTGATGACTGTTTCTGGTGCCTTACATTTCCCTTCCCTTGCCAGTTATGATGGTTTGGGGCTTTTTTAATGCCTATCGCTTTGCTTTTATTCTATTTTTGCTGCATGTAAAATTCCCTTTCGCTCCCGCTCCAGCTCCAGTTCTTTTGCCCTTTTTATCTCTGGTGTGCTCATTTCGTATCATATCCTATTTCCTAACTCCCCAACCAAACTCCGCAAAACATCACCTCCCCCGCCCATTCCGAAGATGCGGAGGCCGCCGCCGCGGCCTCCCTGGCCGCGGACTTCGATGCGGCCGAGCACCTGCTTGCCCTGGAGCTGTCCTGGCTTGTACGGGGAGCCCTCAATCTGCGTGCGTTTCTGGCGGGCTCCCTGGAGTCGGGGGCCTCGGGGGTGGTGGCGGGGGAGGAAACGGCCTTTGTGGGGGTCTTGGAGCCCGTACCGGCGGCCATCGTGGTGAGGGGGGGAAGGGGAGGGACGGGTTTTGGGGTCTGGGGTAAAAGTTGAATAGCTGCAATGGTTATATTGGCGGCTTATTGGGGGGGGTTATCGAGGTCTTAGGGTCTTACTGGAAGCGTGTGCGTGTGCGTGTTGTGTTGTGAGTCTAGTGAGTTGTGGGTATGTGTACGTCGGTTAGGAGGGGGATTTAACAAAACGCACTTCTTTTTCACGGAAAGGGCGAATGGGGGGAGGAGGCTTTTGTTTTGCTCATCGCCGCCGTCGCAAAAATACGGGTAAATTTAATTTCCTGGGTACTTGTTGCTGCGGTCGTTTTACTTGCAAATGTTGCCGTGTCGGTGCTAAGACATGTCGGTGCTGCTGCAGCGGATCGTTTGATGCGGGTATAGTTATGGTTCCGGTTTGGGTCGTTATTGCGGTTGCATGCGAGATGCGAGATGCGATCACGATTTGGGGGTTTCGGAGCCGCCAGGCCGAGGGTCCTATTGCTGCTGTCCTCTCCCCTACACCCCCCTCCTCAACAACCCCCCAACAGTGGTTTATACTTCTCGCCCACAGCCCTTCCTTTATCCGTGCAACCCCGCTCGGATAGGCAGCCCCCATGCCCCGCCGTGCTCGGCACAAGACTACTGCGCCAGCGGCTGCGGCTGCGGCGGCGGCGGCGGCGGCCGTACCGCCGGCGAGTACATCTTCGGTGGCGACACCTCCGGCAGCGCTGGCGACACTGCCCCCGGCGACTGCAGCCCCTCCTACTGCTCCCGCTGCTGTTGCCGCTGGGGATGGTCGAGGCGCCGAGATGGTCGAGGGCGCGGCGCCGCCATCGCTATCGCTTACCGGCGGCGGCGGAGGCGGGGCCGCCGCCGTCAGCCCAGATGAGGGAGAGGCGGCGGAGGTGGCTCTCGCCGCCGCGACATCCGAGCAGCTCGCATCAGGCCCTGGTGGGGCCGGGACCGGGGTTGAGGTGTGGGTGTGGGTGTGGGTAGGGGGTGGGGGGTGGGGATTGGGGGTGGGGATTGGGGGGGGGATTGGGGGTTGAGGACCGGGCGGGGAGGGGGATAAGGTAAGAAGGCGGCCCGGTGTCTAGAAGGCGGTTCGAGGCGGCAATAGGGAAGGGGGCCCCTCCTCTCCCGGCGATGTTCAATGTTGTACTTCTTTGTTATGATGACGACGATGATGGTGGCGATGATGATGACGACGATGATGATGACGATGATGATATGATGATGACGATGAGGAGGAGGAGGAAGAGGAGGAGAAAGGGTTTAGTAAGTCCTAATGGTATCGAATACCGCTCACCCCCAGCTAACGCGGCACAGCCCAACACAAAATCGCCTACTTTATCCGTACACAACCCCCGCCCGCACATCCTCCTCTCCGCCAGGTACGGGCAAGGCGGCGGACGCTTCGTTGGCGCCAGGTTCCGGAGCCGCAGAGCCGTCGCCGCCGTCGGCACCGTCGCCGCCGCAGCCAGCAGTGGCTCCATCCGAGCAGCATGAGCCCGGACCTGCCGACGCCGCGGCCGAGGCGGAGGCCGCTCCGCCGTCTACTGGCGCCGCCGCCCCGAGTGCCGCCATCGCTAAATCGCCATCGCAAGAGGCGGAGGCGGAGCCGGCATCGCAGGAGTCCCCCGCAGTGACGGCGGCGGGGCCGGCGGAGGCGGCGGCTGTGCCGGCTGCGGCGGAAGAACCGGCAGCTTCGCCTGTGGCGGGTGAGCTGGCAACGGAGGAGGCCGCCGCCACCAGCACCCCCACCACCACCTACGACACCCCCCCGGTGGTGAACTTAGCTCAGGAATAGCGCAGTAATAGCAGAAATTTGTGTTTTATGGAGGAGGGTTGAAACCGACTGGACGAGAAGGAAGGTGCAGCTCTTCTGGAGGATTCTGGCTAGGAAAGCGGGAGACGGGACACGTGGGGAAGGTTTCAATTACTCCTCGCCTCCCAGTCTCTCGTTTCTATGTATGCAATGAGGTTTGTCTGTTTGTCAATCTGTCCATCTGATAGCCTGTCTTTTGCTATAATTTTTGGAAATCTGTTGCTATCTCCTAACATTGCGTCGCCGCTCCAAATGAGGTTGACGCGTTCGTTAGTTTGGGAGCTCTCCACAGGTGTCCTAGCACCCATTGGCGACCTGCCGTGCTACTCTACACTACCAAAATCTCCTCACGCACACAGAAAAGGAGGTGACAAAATAAAACAGCCGAAAATGATGTGTACCGAGTAGCCTGCGGAGCTCCGCCGTGAAGGAGAATCTAGTAGAACAAGTTGAAGTGAAGGGCAGTGCCCTTCGCTCTCCGCGCTTCTTCGGGGTTATTCCCTTCCAGAATCGTTCTGGGGTGCTGCTGCAGTTATCTGCGTGGTGCTGCTTTAGAGCCGGGCGGGCTTTCTCAGGAAGTCAGGGTCTCGCTGCTAACCCCTGCTGTTGTCCGCCCACATGATGGACACCTGGGTTACATTAACGGGTGGGGGAATGCCTTAAAAGAGGACGCGAGTTTTTTTTGGATGCAAAGAAAGGAGGTAGTGCAGCCTGAGGCTTAGGAAGCAAGCCACAGTCGCTGGTGGTCGTCGATTCGCTGTGTGACTGTATGTGGCTAATTGGATTTCGTACTGTTGCTCAATTAGGCAGGAAATAGCAAACAGGCTTTTACTTATGTCGATATGATGTCCGTGCTTGCGCAGCGGCATTCCATGACAGAAAGAACTGCGAAGAATTGTTCAAGGAAGCATTGAAATTGAAATGAAGACTGATCGTGGATGCGACGCTGTGCTCATACAAAAGGGTCGGAAGTAGAGCTTTGCTGTTCGAGTACGAATATTGGTACGAATGTTGGCAACATGTCCCGCGTACCCTAAAGGCACGCTTCCTTTCCGCAGACGCGCCTCGCATTCCCATCATCTTCATCTTAGTCGTCGTCCTCCTCCTCATCCCACAGCCGTCAGACCGTTGTTTACCCGCCACCGTTTTCCAGATCGTCACGGCAGAGGCGCTTTAAAAAATGGCATTTAATGTGGAATACGGGATGTGGGTTTTGCCTGCCAGTAACCCCCCATTTACACGGACAGCGGAAGCGAAACCACAATCCTCATTACAACCAAGTCGATTCTCCCCTCCGCCCCAACCCGGGCCCACTGAAACCCTTCTTCAAAGTCTATGCTGTCCGTAATACACCCTGTAGCTCTCACACCCCACGCATACAAACACGTACTCCGAAACCGGCTCCGGGACCAGATCGAACATCAGCGCGGGGTGTAATATGATTAACACCTACACTGCGCAGCAAAGAAAAAATATACCTTGTGAGGGTGTGAATACATGGTGCGTAGCTATGTACGGCATGAATGTTCGTACCAGCGCCTCTCGCGCTGTACACTACTGATTCCACAATCGCTGCAGGCCCCAAATATGTTGTGATTCCCCGTGTGTTTGGGGATACGTTAAGTCGACATGCAGGACACCACAATGGCTTTTCATGGTGCGCGCGTGCTGAACAAGGGGGGAGATATAGGTGTGATGTGTGTGCAAGAAGAGTGGAAATGTCCGGAGGAAACCTCGTTGCGCTACACGCGGTGTATCTAGGAACACCGCCGGCCCGTTTGGACGTGGGCCGTGGAGATAAAATGACACAGTGTTGTATAGCGCCCATCCACTAACTAACAAACCAAGGAAAGCACTTTGCGCACCAAAAAATCCCTAAAACAGAAACCCTTCAAACTAGATGGTCAAGATGAGAGATCACACATGAAAGCCGGTCGTGGTTCGATGCAACCGCTGTCCAGGCGAACGTGAGGATGAAAAGTTGTGCTGCTGCTGGTGGTGCTGCTGCAGGTTGGAAACAGAAAAGACTAAAAACCCCGAGGGCGCACATACCACAACTGAAACACAGCCCAGCGCTTCACTGCGCCACCCACGCCTCTTCCTCCTCCTTTCCTTCTCCTCCCACACCCATACTATAGCCGTTTCCCCGCACCACACAGAGCTAACTAACCCTACCTGTGCTCGACAAAACCCGGTACGCACAGGTTGCAATTAATTTGTCGCACTTGAAGTTAGTTCTCTACCCAAGCCCATAATAACGGCGTCCACAATAAAACATGACCCAAAACGTTCAAAGACCATCTAAGGACCATCCAAGGACCATCCAAGGACCATCCACCAAGGTAGCTTGCATGTTTGGTTAAGGAGACCACCGCGACCCAACGACCCACGGGACAGTGGTTAGGGTACGCGCCGGCATCGTCCTCAATTGTGAATTTAGCAAGTCAGCAAAATGCCGGCAACGCTGATGCCTTCATGGCACGGTGCTAATTGACCCATGGGTCAGTTAAACTCATGGCGCCCTAACGTGAGCGACTCGCCTCTTGTAGAGTTCCCCGGTGCCAGTGACGCGCGGCCCAGACGCCGGCTGCCTGTACCGTTGGCCACCCAGATCTGGCCACTCAGATGGCCCCTGCTTGCACACGAGCCGTTCAGGCTTTATTGTAACAAGTACACCCTGCTTGCTGTTACCGCCTGCCCACGATTCAGCTCGTAAAGATGAACTCTGCCGTATGTACCGATGACCTATGGGTCAGTTGCATGTCAAGAGCCATCCGAGTTCATCCGCCACCCTGTTGGGGTTCCCAACACATCCCGAGGCCGGTCAGGATTCCCACATCAGCTGCTGCTACTGCTACTGCTGCTGCTACTGCTTCCCCTGCTCCTGCAGCTTGCACTTTTCCCACTTGTCAATGCCCGCACTTCCCGCGCCTCTCCTGCCGCGCATGGGACAGGCTTACGTCGCCCCCTTCTGCTCCCCCTGCTCCTGTTTAGCAAGCATGCACTGCTGCATATCCGATCCATTGCTGATCGGCTAGACCGGCTGCTGTCCTGCACCGCCGCCGCTTTCACTCTCTGCGGCGACCACCCTTAATCTCCTGAACTCATCCATCAACAACCCCCATAATAAGCGTCACAGTCAAACTGCAACACGATCCCATCCTCATCACCGCGCAGCCCCTTTCAAGCGATAGCATGTGGTCGGGCAGCACCGCGGTCCAGATTTTCCCAGCCCAGTAATCCACAAGCCCCATTCCCCGACGCCACGTCCATTGCATTTCACATTTCACACTTTACCCAGGTAAGTCAGTTTCATGAGGTCCCAATACCCAAGGGGCTCATGGCCCTTCACTGCTTTTTTGCCTTTCCAAAACAGTTTATTTGCTTCCATCGCGCATCACCTGCATCACCATAGACGTGCTTGCTTCCCGCCCACCGCCCGCACCTTCACACCTGGGCCACTTGCAATAGCGACCTTGCAGCTTCGCTACCATTATCGCCGTGCGCCTCTTCATACGTGCGCCTTGCTGGCTTGTATATAAGATGTTTACCGCCGGCCTTGGTAAAAGAGCAACGCCGGGTCCATGCCAGTGGGCGTCCCCGCAGTGCCCACCTTCTCGTTGGTGTTTCGGTTGACCTACCGAGAGTCGTTGGGGTGGTTGACAGTTGGGAGTTTGTCAATACGCTGGTATATGCTTCAACCTGAAATCATTGCTTGGGAGCAAACAACGTTTGGTTATGGCGAAATGAAAAGAACGGCGAACGCCTTGAGGTTCCTTCCTTTAATCCCCCTGGTGCGAAACCGACCCCAGACGACAGGGGAGGGAGGAAGAGAGTGTGCGGATGCTGGGCATGGCGGGAAACGAAAACCGGAGGAGTTTAGAAAGAGAGGCGATGAGTGGGACGCAATATGGCGGCACTGGCCAGGTACCGAACCTCAGGACCAACAACACCCCGTGGGTGGCCGTGGGTGGCCATTTCGGGGACTTTTGCCCTCGCAGGAGCCTCATCCATACCTTGGTCGTATTCCGTAGCGTCTGGATCGTGACATCAATGTCCTTGTCAATGTAAAATTTGCGTGTGCGCATGAACTGGTTGGCTGCTCCTGGCGTCTGCAGAATGGCCGAGTCACCCTCGTAGCGCATGGGCGTCCCGGAGACGGGGTCACGTACTCCCGACCTGAGGGGATGATCGAGGGTGGGGGCCGGGGTCGGGGGCCATGAAAGCCAAAGGGGTATGAAAATAGCGTAGATAGACAAGCTGAGTCAGGCACGGTCGGGTTCTTGTGTTTTTGCGTTAGATTGCTGCAGCAAACCCAGGATCTAACGAACCAATGTTGGCCCAAACTCAGACGGCGTTTGGCGTATCTGGGTGCAGAGTGTTTCCTGGTACCCTTTCGGGGGAAAGGCCTTTCGCTTCCCTCGAGCCCCCCTCCCATTCTCCCCACTTTTTGTCCGCTTGTGCCGCTTTTGGGTTTTGTCCGGGCCGTCCTGTGCTGTGTAGTGCTCTCCAACACGTATTGCCTACCTCCAGGTAAGGCCACTAAAAATCGCGACAGTAGGAGCCCAGGTAGTGCGAGCTAGCTCGAATAATACCCGTCCTTGTCACAACCAAAGAATTTCCAGCTTTCCACCAGACCCAGGCCGCGTTCCTGGTCTTATTGTTGTTTGGGAAGAGTGTGTAACCCCCCTGCCTTCTCCCTGCGACATGAGCAAGCCCATGGCCGTGTTGTGCCGCGTATCGTACTTGTTTTTGGCAACAGGCGCCACGAGGAGGTCGCCGCTGATGGGGCTTTCCACACGTAGCACCACCTCTGTGTTATCAAGTGTCACGTTGCCGCCGTTCTTGCTGTATAAGGAGATGCGGCTGGAGGAGGTGACGTTTAGCCCCGTAGTTCCGCGAAAAGTGTCCATCCCCACGCAATCCATGCCCCGGGTGCGGCTCATGTTTGTAATTCTCAGGAAATGTAAGTTTAAATGAGAGGAAAGAGGACGGCGGAGGAGTTTGTAACCGAATCCAAGGTAACTGCTTGTCTCAGTCAGCTGCTGACGACAGGCGTTGAAAAGCGCCGAGCAAGGCGCCAAGGAGGACCAGATCGCCCAGGAGTAACTTAGACCCAAAACTTCTATGTGCGATTCGACTGCAAAAGCACTTCCACGGAGCTGGCTTGACGCTGTGGACGATGGAAAACGCGGACGCCGCGTTAATCAGAGGCTTGGTCTGAAGCTGGTGGTGGCAAGGAAGGAGCGCGGTCTGCAAGGAGAAGATACGTGGCGTTATGGGCTGTATATAATTTGCGCCGATGGAGCAAGATGCTTCTAAGGGCACACGAATGTGCCAAACGACTCTGCAGTTGTGGCAGATATTGGAACAAGAAATCTGACTAAGCTCTGCAGCCAGTACACTTGCCTTCCGCGGCAAGTTTGGATGAACACCGGCGTTGCCAAAGGCGTTCGTGAAGGAAATTGTGAGTTAAGCTTCGAAATATTAGAAACCCTTATATCAAGAATATATGGTATAGGATGGAGAAGTCGGTTTAGCGTGCATATGAAGGAGGGCTTCTGAGCTCTAACGTACCGTTACTTCGTGGTACGGCATAGAACCATAAAATACCAAGTTCAAGACTCTATCTTTACCGTCCTCCACATCTGCATTCACGCTTGCAACTACTACTTTCCGGCACCCTTATTTTGCTGGTTGATTGTCAAAATGTCGCAGCTCGCTATGCCTTTGCTGGTTGTTAATCTAGGCTGCGAAATGGTCTACATTCTTGAACAGCGCTTGAAAGCTCAAAACATCCCAACGGATAAGAGCTGCAAGGTTCTTAACGATGTGATCAAGACCATGTTCGACTCGGAATACATAGACAAGCTCTTTGCACCTCAAGACATGTACACGGTATCCCAAACAAGGAAAATCTTTGATCGCCTTGCCCATTCAAGCATCATGAGGCTGAGCGAGTCCAGGTACGCCCCATGGCCTTCCGCCACATACATCCTACCCGCTTAGTGAAACAGAACAGTTAATTTTTAGCTGTTGTATATTATTATAAATGGGAGTTCCTGTGGAGTGGTAGCCCGCTGTATGTGGTCAAGTTACCGGCAATTCAACTTCCATTCGGCCGCCTTGCCGGTCACGAACAGACGCTTCCCTCATAGCCAAAGCATATCACAGCATATCACAGTCGACGCCCTATGTTAAGGCCATTACTTGTATGGTTTGTAGCTCGGGACGAAGCTTTTTACCGGTAGCGGTATGACTAGTTCCCCAGACCGCTTCTCTGCAGCACAGGCGTTCCGTCTGCAAACTTCATGCGCTCTGCATCGTGGCCCCTTCCTTTTTTGGCCCTGGAATCTGGCCATCCATCTCCCCGCGATCCCAACCCCTCCTCCGTCCGCCTTGTACGGCCCCCCACCGCTCTGTCTGAATTCCCCCCTCTGTGTCTCTCCTTACTACCTATCTTACGTTTTTTAAATCCGCCTATTACTATGTTATGTCTCACCCCTGACCTAACCCTTGTTTTCGGTGTTACGGCCTTCACGGATCTTTCACTCTTGGCTGTTTGACTGCTGGGACATCTGCAGTGCGCCATGTAGTCATTCCGCACACACCTTAGGGCTCTCCCTTGTTACACCTCTTCTGCGAAACACACATACATACATACAAACAGACAGACAGACAGATAGACGCACCCAGGTGTGTAGTTTAATTAAAAGTACAGACGTTTATGCATGTGTGTCTGCGCTTTGCGGAGGAATGTGCTGCATGTGCGCACATATGCACATATAAATACGTATATGCACACATACATGCAGCACCGTCGTGCCCTAGAAAGGAATTTTCCATAGCCTCCGTAGCCCACATCTTGCGCACGCAACCATGCCATGCACTGCAGGTACCTGCATATTGCTCGGTCTGAGTCTTTTTGATGTAGGCAATGCTCACCATGCTATAACCCACATACACATTCATACAGGCGCACACTCACACAGGCATATGTCGCAGCCCCGATCTGCACCAAACTGCCCCCCTCCCCTCCCAAACACGATGTACACCCCAGCCCGTCCTCAGCCCGTGCATTTTGCTCTGATTCTTGCATATAAATCCCCACCCACGTTTTCTAACTCCCATATCTTCCCCAACTCCTCCTAAACCTTTGCAGCATGGACAAATTGTTTGACCTGATGCTGATGGGGTTCAAGTACCAGCTCCTCTGCTCCACCAATCTTGACCAGATGTTGGAGGTAAATTTGGGCCCCGGAAGGAGGAAGATGGGACGAAGGAATGGTGATGCACTACGGAGTCTCCGTAGGCATTGTAGCAGGGGGAAATTCATTTGCATATTGTGAAAGCTAGCTGCCACTCCTTTGAACCACCAATTTCATGCAAACCTAAATTAACATATTAATGGAATTTTATTATAAAAATACCCGAAAAGGCTTACCACACCAAACAAAACACCCTGGACGTCTTGGGAGTCAAGAGACAGGAGTGTAGGAACGGGGGTGGGTGCCGGCAGTACGTGGTAAGGGGCCGGGGTGGGTGGGGTGGGAGGTAAATCACGACCAATTGGGTGTTGTAATGGAAAGCAACTGCGGACCCAGATTGCCTGCAAAAGATACCCGAACTTGTGGTGAGGTGGGGTGAGGTAAAGTGGATTGGTGGCGGGTTGGCGGGGTTGGGAAAGGGAGACCCTTCTGGAGTACGACATGGAAGGTGTGATAGTTGCCGTACAGTACGGCACACGCCATCATCCAATACGTACGTGCGCTAAAGCTCGCTCCCAGCATCTCATCCTTTTGGGCGGCCAGCTACTACAGTAAGAGGAAGAAGGGGATGCCAGCGCAGCCCGCGCTTTTTATTGTTTGCATTGTTTAGTAAACTAGGGGTTGTGCACGATACCGAACAGCTCCGCTCTTTTTATTGTATTGTCTAGCGTAATAATCTCCTATCACGCTATTCCATTTCTCGCCTAAAATAAGCTTTTAAGCATATTACGCAAGCGTCAAGTACTTTGTGCCCGCAGTAAGCTTTAAATTTAAAGGAATTAAATCCAGGCGCTGTTTACACAACAATACTATTACGCTAAAATAAACAATAAAGAGGAGGGCTACCTGCGCATAATGAGCTTTAGCAAAAGAGAACCGTGTAAGCGGTAGACCAAAGGAAAAAGATATCAACATGATATGAGTCGTGGGGATTGGGGGATAACAGTGAAGGATTGCGTGTGTGTGCATGTGCGTGTGAGAGTAGGCACAGAGAGCTACATTACAATTTGCGTGTGGGCCTAGGAAATCTGGGTCGCATTCGACGCAAACACAACCGGGTTACAATCGTCTTAAACCCCCGAAGAATGATTTCAAAGCAACGCCCGTACGCGTTTTCCTCGATTGATCGTCTTTTCCGCTCTATCCCCTTTTTCTCAACGCAACCAATCTATCCTTTTCTTCCCCAACCAGACGCACGCGTGGTATGCTTTTCCCTCAACCGCAGGTGACCCTCCTGCACCTGGCCACCATGCGCACCATCATCGAGTCCCTGCCCGACCAATCTTCCGCAGCCCTCATCGGCACGGTGGAGGCGCTGGCGGTCAAGACGTTCGAGGGGCTGCCTGCGGGGCAGCTGCACCTCCTCAGGCATACCCTGCTCAGGTTCTTCCAAGATAAGAGAGTCAAGGTGTCGCTATTCTTGCAGGTAAGGTGGTTGGGGTTAGGACCGGGGCCGTCGGGGGGCGGTAAAGTTACGGGTTACGAGTTAAGGGGGGGGGGGTAAAGGAGAGCGAGGAGGAGGAGAGGAGGGGCTGGGTAAGGGGTATTGGGGTGTTGGGGAAGATTGGCGGCCTAGGTAGCGTGGAGGACCATTGTAGGCAGGCCTGGAGGTATCCCTGGCGTCCAATGTTTTGTTATAGCGTCTACATCGTCCACATGACACGACCATCATTACCATGACTACCAATCCTAGCCGACACCAGTAGCCAGCAGAGACGCCGCCTCCCAAACGCTCCTTAACTACCTTCCTCCGCCTCCCAAACGCTCCTTAACTACCTTCCTCCGTCTTCTAACAGCTCCCCCCCCCCGCGTTTCGCTCCTCACATTCCCCGCACATTCCTCTCCTTCCCGTACGAGTTGGTGCCTTGGGCGACGGCAGTTGTTTCGTTAGGGGGCTATAATTGACACCTCCCCTCTGTCGCGCCACCTCCCCCCCCTCGTGTCCCCTCCCTCCCTTTACACCCCCCCCCCGCAGGAGGGTATTCAATCCTCCATGGGCCGCATCATCCTGCCCTCCCCGCACAAGGACTATGTGGGCACGGTCACCACGTACTCCATGTCGGGAGCGCTGGAGGAACAGGAAAAGTTCAAAGTCAAGAGCGCCGCGGTGAGGGGGTGGGGGACTACGGGGCTAGGGGTTGTAGGATATGTGTGTGTGTGTGTGTGTGTGCGGCGGGGGGCCGGGTTAACACGAGGGCTCCTCCGACTTAAGGCTGGGAAGAGGAAAAGGGGAAAGGGAGGCGGATAGGGGTAAGAGGAGGGGTGGGGTACAAGGGCGGAGGTGTGTTGCTACAAAAGGAGGGTAAGGAAGGAGAGGGGTTTTGTGCTTCTCCTCCGGCCCCCCGCAGCCCCTCTCCAGACCAGACCAGTGAGTGCAGTACAATGCGGTGTCGTGCAGTGCTCATCCACGATATCTTCTCATGTCCCCCACCTGCCGCCCGGCCCTCGGGTTGGTTTCACTTGTCATGTCTAACTGGGGCACACATATATCTAGCGTAGTTTGGAAGTCGGCAGTTAAATCCTTCGCTTTTTGGCGCATATATATGTATGATTTGTGGGACAGGAGGGCATATCTTCACCCTGCGGCCGCTACCCGGCGAAACCCTGCCTAGTCACCCTAGCCGACTTCTCAGTGGATCACTCAGGTTCAGCACCCACCACCGGCATCCAACGGAATCTGCCATTCCTGGTCGGCTCGCGAGTCACCTTTATCCCAGGTCACCACCGTCCATCGACTAGGGGCACTTTTACCTTCCACCATCGGAAAGATTTTCGACCTTGACAGGTCTCGATCCCGGAACCTCCGGGGGCATTGGTGTGTGCGTTACCAGTATTGTCTGACCTACCAGTAATGTCTGACCAGTAATGTCTGACCTATATAACAATTCAAATTCAATTCGATATATATATGTGTGTATGTATGTGTATGTACCAATCTGACCCATCCAAATCCACCCTCTTCCTGCGATCGCGACCCCTTGCTCCTTGCATTTAATAACACCCCCCCCCCCCCCACACACACACACACTCTTAACCGCCCCTTAACCCGCATACGCCTGCATGCCTGCATGGACAGATTGACCGTCAGGAGTTTTTCGTACACCCCGCCCCTCTGGGTACGAACCTGTACAACAAGGAGCGGCCCAAGGTGGTACCCCCCCCTCGGAAGGGGGATGCGATCACGGGGCCCCTCAAGCCCGAGGAGGACTACAAGACGGTGAGGGAAGAGGGGTGTATGGCTGTAGGGGTGTTGCGGAGGACCTCCTAGATGATAACGGGGAAGGGAAAAAAAGGGGAGACACACTAATCCCCCGGGCGGTGGGGCCCGGGCGGGGCGTGTCATACACCACACAAACTGGCCCCACACTACACACCCTGCCAGGAAGAAGTTTTTGTGTGTGATGTCGACGACGGGACAACTGCAACGCAACAAAATTAAATAATCAAGAAAAAATGGCAAGGCAGCCAAATGCATTTGTTTACATATGTTTTTTGTGTGGAGTTGGGCGAGCGGTACGTGAGGGCGTATCGTGCATTTGCGTGTGTCCGTTAAGGTTGTCAATGACCACCTCGTCAGAACCAGGGATGGCAGTGGTGATGGTAGTATGTATATCCAAACGAGGCTGGCAAAGGGGACGGGTCACACAGCTTCCGATGGAGCACCCAATTTGCGTTGTGTGGGTCGCACATGTCACCTGTCGTTGCATCCCAACCTCCTGTGCGCGTTAAGTGCGATATCGTTCAGGTACACATGCGTAAATGTCGGTACCTAGGTTTATTGACGATAGCGTCCGTCCTCATGTATGTTGTTTGTTTGGACGTTCATATACACATTTGTATGTATGTATATATATATGTACGTATGTATGTATGTATGTATGTTGTTACAGGGTGGTATAGCTTTACCAGCGGTCCCCTTTCCCGAGGCAGTTCCCTGCTTTCCCCTGCTAGAGGGGCACCCTAATCCGTTCACCCCATCCGACTTCAGATGTATGTATGTATGCATATATCGCTGTGTTGTGGTTTCTGACCGCAGATGGCTGGTGAGGAGTATTCGGACCGGGGGCTCCGCGGCAGCCTGGGGGGGGCCTCGGAGTTCGCGTACCTGTCCGCCTTGCTCAAGGTCAAGGCACCCGCCGTGGACAACTTCAAGCTCAACCTGTTCGGGGATGACGACCTAGTGGGAGCTGGTGAGTGCGGCCCCGGGGCTGGGGGGGTTCACATGGGGGGCTGTCAGGAACGTGAACCCCATGCAACCCGTCTTCTAACCTGCCTACAGTGAGAAACTCTCATTCTCTCATCGCCTTGGCCTCCGACGGCCAACTCACCCGACCACCCACCCACCCACCCTACACAGACACCGGCAGTCGACCCGTATACACCTTAGCTTCTTGCATGTAATTCCCCTCTTTGCCTTCTCCTCTCTCCCTGCCCCATACCACACAACACACAACCGCACGTGCAACTGCAGATCCGTCTCCTGTCGTGGCTACACGGAAGGTGTCCAACATCGCGTTCACTGCCGCCAAGAACGACCAGCACCTCAGTGACGTGATGAAGAGCATGAAGGTGTCGGAAGGCGGGCCGGGAAAGGGCAAGGGAGGCGACGGGGAGGACTTGCTGGACCTCATGGACAACGCGTAACAGGTCGATGTTTTAATGATAATGCTGAGGTTTTAGTAGCGGTTTTAGTAGCGGTTGCGATATGGGTGTCATGGCAGCAGTAGCAAGAAGGTTGTAGTTGAAGGTCCAAACAAGGTGATGGCGGAATTTTACACAGGAGGTGATTTTGTGCATGTCTGAACACAAGGGTTAGGGGTAAGATTATTTGGAGGTGAAAGTCGGAATTCTTTTGAAGAGCAGTGCAGATGGCTGCAGGTATTAGTCGCGCGACGTGTGTGGGATGGGTAGCATGCATGTTTTGTTTGTGCTTTTGTATGTGAGTTACGAATCCATCCATCCAGACGAATGAGGACGGCATTACATGTGCAAGGAAATGGCAGGTGCTAGGCCACCAGCAGCAGCCGCCGCGACGGCAGCGCCCGCGGAGTAGCACGCAGCCGCAAGCATGGGGCATGGTGACGCAGACGGTGTGTTTGTGATACGTTGAAAGAGGGGAGCGATGCGCAAATGTTTTGACGGCTGGATGCGGGAATCGAAGCATTGAAGGGGGGATATGGCGCTGTGCATGGCGATATGTGCGTACAGTGGCGGCCCCATGACCATTGATTTCCCTCGCGACTTTGGCCCCATGACCTTGATACCTTTACTTGAACTGACGCCTTTGGCTGAGAACTGGGCCCGGAATGGTCCGCAACCCCGGCTCGAGCCAACCTTTCTACTCCTTTCCAACCGGGCAAATCTCTCTCTTGGGTGTATGCGACCCTGGCGTACACAGGTGTCCGGTGTACGCCTCGTGTTGTCCCGTAGCTTTATGACATCGCGTCTGTATGTGTCTATGTATGCGAGCGTGTGTATAAGTACGAGTGTGACGTGCTCATAACGGCCACGTTTTAGGCTACTCGTGCACATGCCGTACTGTGCCGTACGCGGATGAGTGCGAGCGAGCACATAAGGAAATGACATGAAGGTGGAGCCAAGAGCTGTGGTTTCTTTTCTCATGATTGGGCTGGATGGGTTATCTGCCGTGCCGTGAACGGTCTGAAGGGAATAGAGGAGATTTGAAGGAAGACCGAATAAGTGAGGGGACGACATGCCAGGTGGGCACGACATGCGGACGGTAAGCCGACATGCCATATGGGCCAGTGGGCCAAAACAAACAGAGCCTTCTTAGGTACCCAAATTCATGCACATGTACACGCAAAAATGCACCTGCATATCCTTGGATCCTTTTCTGCACGATGAGAGGGCTGTGGGCTGACACGTTGCTCTTGTAGTAGGATGGTTGATGGATGGATGGAAGGTCATGGGATGGCTGGCTGGATGAGTGAGTGGGTAAAACGGATAGTTGGTTGAATGAAATGAATAGATTGTGCCACGCCATGTATGTTATCTGGCGGTTTAGATTTCGGTAGAGTGCAGCCCTCCTTCTGCTTTCTGACAGATGAGCTGCGTGGGAGAGTGAGACGGACGTGCGTGGATAGGATCGGCGTACGTGTTTACAAGATACATTTATGTACATGTATTTCGCGGACGCGCCAGCAGCAACTGAGCGCCGCCGCAATGTCCTCCGTGCGCTCGATTGCTTACCCACGGCGGAGGCAGGTAGAATACACGGTGGAGGAGAGTATTGGGGATGGGGAACGACGGAGCAGGGGTTACGGTCAGGACAGTATGAACTATGTCTGAAGATTCAAGTAATTTACCTTCATTTCATCATTTCAAAGGATATCATTTTTTGACTGAATTAGAAACCATAAAAAGAACGTGCTATGTAAAACGATTAATGATATAGGAAAATTACTCATAAATTTAGGATAAATAGTTTCCTGGATTAGGATGTGCGTGGAACTGGCTGGCACCGCCGCCAGCGGGGGAGGGGTTTGCGTGAGGGGGGAGAGGAAGGTTACATGGCCGCAGTATTACAGCTATAACTGCCCCTTGCTTCGGTGCACTAGAAAACCAGCCATGAGGAGCCAACCACCTCGTTGTGCGAGGATTCGCAAAAACAGATTTAACACAAACCTGCTTTTTGCATCAATCATCAAGCCGAGACCTACATCTTTTTATGAATGCGGGCGTGATTGACGAGGTGTGCTTGCGAAATCATGGAAGTAGAACATGCAGGCTGGGAAGTTGGAACCTAACAGCCGTCGCCGCGCAAGCAACAGTGTTATAAAGTTATACCATATGACGAATATGGTAACCAACGCCAGAATGCGCTCATGCAGAAACGTATTGGAGGTGGTTGCAAGCTGATTAGGTATCGATGTACAGGCGGAACCTTTACAAGGCTGATGGTCATGATAGTGCAAAAAGAGTAACACCTATACGGAAAGCTAAGCATGGGCAATTGAAACCCGACAGCCGTATTCGCAAGGTAAACGTAGAAACGTAGATGGACAATATTTCCAGCAGTAAGAAAGACAGAACAGCGCTGCTGACTGCCAGCCACATGATCGCTCCGCCCGGATGTGCGTGCTCTTTGTTTGGAGCCAGCTTTTTGTATGCGCGAATTCTCTCCCGTTTTACAACGTACAACATATTCTGTGTCACCCTTCCGCCTGTCCCCTGTGCTTCGGTGCATACTGGCGGCTCGCACGGCTGTGCGTCGGCATTTGAGGCTAGACATCGCTGCTGGCGCGGTGCTTTGCTGGCGCCGTGCGTCCCTACTACTGCTGGGCATCGCTGATGGAGTCGCAAGCTCTGGCGAGCGCAGCGTGAGTAGCTGGGTTGTTATTGGGGGGATGGAGGATGACGTGATGTAGGAATGCTAGCCACGATGTACGACAATCATGTTTGGTTGGCGGCCGGCAAGTGTCAGCAGCAGCACAGCGCAGCAAACCATACTATTAAAGTCAGCAAAGCCGAGTCAGCACTGCTAGGCGCCAACCAAAGAGTGACTGTCGTACTTCGTGTGTCATGCATCTGTAACTTTAACACTAGTTTTCCCATAGCTTACTAAATGTTTCCCCCTCACCCATCCGCCCGCTACTGCTTCTGCCCTTCCCCTGTCGCATCATCCTTATGACCGGCTCGTGGCGAGGAGGCGGCGAGGAGGCATTCCCATTCTCAGGCGTGGCGACGAGGAGGGTAGGCGGTACGGCGGCTAGACGGCTTGGCGGCAAGGTGGCGAGGCGGCGAGGAGGCAAAGGGGAACTAAAGGGGAACCCCTCTAGTTCTTCATGTCTGCTTGTATGTCGAGTTCATGTGACCGTAGGTGGACTAGCGGGACATGCGCGGCAGCTTGGCTTTGGCATTAGGTTTTTCTCAACGACCCTCGTGACGTGGCCGAAAACTACTCATGCACACATCTGCTTTTCGGTACGCCCCTTGTGGTGCAGCTCTGGGTTCGACCCCCACGGTGATCGAAAGGGCCTGGTGGCTGGAGGTTCTCTTGGGGTTGCGTAGGCCCCGGACGCAAGAAAGAAGCATGGCCCGCGTCCCGATATGCAAGCGAAAAGAGGTCGACCGTGCAAAAGTTGTACTTACTTTTCTGCCATGTGTTTTGACAGCTTGTTCTATATCTGGTATTGCTTTCTAATTATTCAGCACGATAGCATGGCTTGCCTACTTTTCGGTCCATGGACGGACCGTGAGCGAACCATCCATTTTCCCAGGGACAAGATGGATGCAACATTGTTGCTTTGGTGTTCGAGGTGATGAATGTAAGGAAAGGTAATTCATTGCCAGAAGCTGCGTTGATTGTCAGGTTGTGGGAATCCTAAGGTTTATCATGCCTTTATTGTTCAGAACAATTTATTGTATATACTTAGTTTTGATGCATATCGCTGCTGTAAGGGATTTGTATTCGTTACCGAGTACGTATGGTTTGGCTTTGATCGGTACGACTCTGTGTCGTGCAAGGCTTTGCCAGACTATTTAAGGCATTCCTACACCATTATTTGTAAGCTTAGTATTCTTCTCTTCCTTGTCTCTCAGTCAGCGATTGATGTCGGGCTCTGCAGATCGGGCAAGTTAGGAACTAATGCTTCCTCCAGTCGCCAACTGGAGCCAGTTCCTTTCATATGGTATCGAGACCAGGTTCAATCCTGCCTCGGTCCGTATTGGAGCTGTTTTCCCATCGTCACTGCTTTTGCACTTCGCGCCACCGCACGATCGTTTGTTTGCCGGCCCGTGTTGCCGGTCGTTCACCCGCATCTCGTAACTACCGGGTTCATCGCTCTTCGGTACTGACATTCAGCTTTGTACGCTACTGTTGTGTGCAAGTCGGCTCAAGTCGCTCCACTCCGAGTGTAACAGTTGGTGTCACAACTTGAAATCGGAGCTCTTTCCTTTTCAGTTGGATCAGAACGCCTTACCGTCGTTCGACAGTCGGCCAAGTTTGGACACCTTGCGCTGGACTGCAGTTTCACGTTCGTTTCGGGCTCAAGAATGGGCCATATCCGTTTGCTTCTATCGTTTGCGGAAGCTGACAACCCGCCGTCTACCTCGTTCGTTCAACGTTAATCGCCGTGCCCTGGTCGCCAGTATGCCTGCCCGTCGTGTAGGTTGTATGCGTGCTCGTGTTGCAGCAGCCTCCACGGCAGGAGTGCACCGGGTTGACAGCGACTGGATGCTTGCGTACCCCACGTTTCACGAGTTCAATCGTTTTCGTAATCTTCGTCGTCGATCCAACGTCACGCTAAAGGCCATCACATCTCATCATGCCATGGAGCTCGATGTTGGCCCTTGTGTCGGTGTGCCCCTGTGTTTTGGCTCAAGTCGACCGGGGCGCCCAGCCGAGTGCTCAAAAGAGACCTACCATCACCTTCACGAGATTCTCCGTTCTTACTTTCCTTCGAGTTCTCATGTGTGCTTATGTGTGCAGTAGATGCAATCATTCCGGAGCTCACACAGTCATGCGTTTCATTTGAGCCAAGCTATGTTGTCTTTGGGTTTTCCTTAGCTGGAACACCTTGCCTTATGTGGTTAGCTGTCTGAGTCCCATATGTAGTCATGCCATGGCATTGTATGGGGGTGCAGTTGCCTGAGCATGCCCACTGTTGTGATGAAAGCAGTGAGTTGCAGTATGCAAGGGAACCTTGTGCTTGCGACTGTAATGGCAACGAGGACGTTGCAGCTTTGAAAGACCGGGGAAATTTAAGGGATTTGTGTTCGTTACCGAGTACGTATGGTTTGGCTTTGATCGGTACGACTCTGTGTCGTGCAAGGCTTTGCCAGACTATTTAAGGCATTCCTACACCATTATTTGTAAGCTTAGTATTCTTCTCTTCCTTGTCTCTCAGTCAGCGATTGATGTCGGGCTCTGCAGATCGGGCAAGTTAGGAACTAATGCTTCCTCCAGTCGCCAACTGGAGCCAGTTCCTTTCAGCTGCGGTGCAGATGTGGCCGATGCAAGGAAATTGTGTTCGTCACCCAACAACAATCCGAGGCCCCTGTGAGCTTTGGTACACATATATCAAGAGGCGAAAATTATTTCTTCTCAGTTGTGTGTGTGCGACTGTATGCTGCGGTGCAGTGAGTCCCATGCCTCGTACACATTTCAGCGTACGTAAGCATTTCGGACGCAGTGCAAACCTATTTTGTTAAATTCACATAGGCCTGATAATTCTGTAATTACTTTGATGCGCTGTGCCAACTATTGTTGCCAAATGCGTTCACTGGTGGTTTTCGGCATGTTTACACTTGCCGCAGGTGAGCTATTGATAGGCAATTATCAGCCTTAATGCTGCGAGTTTTATACGTCAAGCACGTATGCCTTTTGCCGGGAGCGTTCCGATGAAAATGAATGAGACATGCTTTACCGTCAGGCGAGCTTCTTGGAATTACAGCTGGCGTGACACCCTCGTGGAGTCCTATACGAAAATGTGACTAGCGACTGGACCCAATCAGCTGCGGATCTGATGCGAAGCCATGCTCTGATGTCTGGTCAATCGGATGGCCAGTTGCACACGTCGGTCTATGAGCACACCAGCAGCCATCCTAACAAGTATGCAATCTTAACATCTCTGAACTGCAGGCGCGCAATCAGATCACTTCTCTTGGCTTAGTACAGGACGTTGGCGTTGTCGACATGTCAGCTCAACTTGCAGCTGCCGCATGTTACGAATCACGCGTGGTTCTGCGAATCTGCGCAAACAGGTATTTTTGCCTTGTGGCGCAATATTCAAGCAACTGCTCCCCAGCGGTCGTGTGCACGCGTGTATTTGCATCACATCGCCCAACCAAGCAGCAAACAGCTCAAAGCCCCAGCCCAGCCCGCATCTCGTGTGTCGTTGCGCATTGTGTGTGTTGTGTGTGTGTGATGCCTGCTGTAATACATTTGCCATATTGCATATTGTCAGGTTATTGGTCTGACCGTCCTGCTTGCGCCCTGCCTAATCCCCTCCCTTCCCCCATTGCGGGGCGCGCCTTGGGCTCGGACATGCCTGAGTGCGATGCATTCCCGGCGATGGAGGACATGACAAGGTGATATCATCTTCTTGATGGGCATCGTTGGCGAGTAAAGGGCGATGACTTCAGCTTCGCCCAGATACATGTACGGTGGGTTTTAGGGATCGCAGGGGGACAATATCGCAGGGGGACGTGCCGCTTGTCGTACCTTCGTGTGAAGTGCGTAACTGTAATGTCCTGTCGGGCATCCTCGTGCAATCATGTTTGGTTGGCGACTGGCAAGTCGCAGCAGCAGCAGCAGTAGCAGCAGCACGCCAGCAGCAGCAGCACAGCGCAGCAAAGCATCTTAGGGAAGTCAGCAAAGCCGAGTCAGCACTGCTAGGCGCCAACCAAAGAGTGACTGTCGTACTTCGTGTGTCATGCATCTGTAACTTTAACACTAGTTTTCCCATAGCTTACTAAATGCTTCCCCCTCACCCTTCCGCCCGCTACTGCTTCTGCCCTTCCCCCGTCGCATCATCCTTATGACCGGCTCGTGGCGAGGAGGCGGCGAGGAGGCAATCCCCCGTAAACGGCTACGCGGCTCGGCGGCTCGGCGGCTTGGCGGCTTGGCGCGACGTTGCGACATACCCGTCGAGAGGATTCTATGACACGTATCGTATGCTCGTACAGGTGAGCGAAAAGCGGACGGTTAGCGTGTGTACGATAATTGCATCACGTGTTGACCACTGTAAAGCACACTGACTTGGGCACATGTCCTGCATGCTTAGCGAGGGTTACACGGTCAAGGTTGGCTGGCGGTCAGCAGCAGCAACAAACCCTGTAGGAAAGATGGCCTGCCTTTACTGCAGCAGTAGGAAAGACAGAACAGCGCTGCTGACTGCCAGCCACATGATCGCTCCGCCCGGATGTGCGTGCTCTTTGTTTGGAGCCAGCTTTTTGTATGCGCGAATTCTCTCCCGTTTGGTTTTTAACGTACTACATATTACCGCCCTGTTGTCTCGTCAATCTGATTTTGCCAGTTCTCGCCGGTACATGTCGCATGTCGCACGTACATGCGTCAGCTCCACCTCCGCATTCCCCTTTTTATTCAAGGTCTGTGGCGTCAGCTTCACCCGGCTGCCTTGACTGCTGCTGCAGCAGGCGGGCAGGGACATGGATGGGTCCCTACTGACTGGACTCCGCTACCCTGTTCTGACGGATTGAAGCAGCGGCCGAATCACCAGCTCTGTGCATTAGCTTAATCGGGCCTGCTGTAATAAGCTACTGCTTGGCCCCGACATTGCGGACCAGGAACAGCAGGTGCTTTCAGGGGGAGCAATGTGCTTCTAAATACCACCCCCCACCATCGAGCGCAAGCTTGGCAAAAGGAGTATTTTGCCGTGCACTGGTCCGTGGCCCATCCCTGTTGTTTTCATACCTTTCTCGGCCTTTTGGCTCAGATCATGTGTAGTATCTGTTCTTATTAGCTCTTTCCGTCGCACTCCTGCGACTTATTCTAGCCCTGTACGGTCCAGCCGTACACACCAAGGACATTCAACCGAGTACACGCTCGGCAAATACACAGAAAACGTAGGTTTTCTTTCGTTTCGCTCATAAAGCCTACTAGTACAGTTACAGGCGCGATATCTGACGCGCAGCTCCACCTCCGCATTCCCCTTTTTATTCAAGGTCTGTGGCGTCAGCTTCACCCGGCTGCCTTGACTGCTGCTGCAGCAGGCGGGCAGCTATAGGGACATGGATAGAAGCGGTCTCGATTCCCATTGCAGGGAGCTGGCAGCTTCATGGAGAGGCCTCTCACGGTGCTGTTGAAGTGCCCTTGTGCTTAACTGTATAAGATGATATGTGTGCCATATACTGTTATACGTATAACAGTGGTATACCACAACTTCAGAGACGTACCAATCGGTGGATGCAGATCTCATGATATGCCCGGGGTACTCTACACATATTATGAACAGCTGCTACATTCAGGACACCCTCAACCTTCTCACGCATGATGACTTCTGATAAGTCAGTGATTTTTTTCGGGTTCAGCGCCCACCATCATCCAGTGGAATTGCCAGATCAATGGTGGTGACATCTCCATTCCACTCCACATACACCGCTCCACTATTCAACTCCACTCCAAACAGGATCGGCATCCATGCATCCATGCATCCTCTTATGGTCGAGGAACGTTATTCTGCTGTTCATCAAGATCGACTCTGGAACCTTCCGGGGACACTACACCGCACCTTGAAAACATATTTGTTGCAACTAGAGCCGTATGTTGTATGTTTAACAGCAGCTTTATTGCACATGCAGTTTATGTACAAGCAAGCAAGAGGCAGAGTGGGTGCTACATACTGATGTACCTATCTGACGGGCATGCACACCCAGCCATGCATGTATGCAACAGTCCATTCCAGACAAAGGCATGCCACCTGCGCAGGTCGCCAATATACCCACCTACTTCATATGAACCGTGCACACCACGCTGAGTCCATTGCATATAACTGGGCATCCTATTATCGACTCATCCTTCTATGTAGCCATCCAGCAGATACACGCATGCCTATGCACGTATGAGGGCATGCATCCGTACATGTTCATATGAACGTGTACGCTTGGGGAAATGCATATCTGCAGATTCTGCTAGACGGGGCTACACCATACCTCCATGCGGCGATTGATACCAACCACGTAAGTGCAGGCAGCTAATAGATCGTCAACTATCCCTCATTGAAACTTACAAATTAAAAGGTAATGAAACCGAGTTGGCGATGCAGCATGTCGGAGAGAAATATAGGTAAACGGTGCAGCTACTGCCCAGGCAGAAGGTTTGGAGTTTGCTAGGGTCAAATCCCCCGAGGCAGACTTTGGCCCGACCCATCATAGAAAGCTGCCGAACCTGCTGCATTGTCCAATCCGCCGGGAATTCTGAAACTAGTGATAGGGTATTGGAGATGAACTCGCCCCAAGGTAGAGTGTTCCACACCAACGATTGCTGTGTGAGCATATCAACGCTCCGGTGGCGGAACACAGCATACATTTGACTGGACTGCATTCCAGCATTGCCGACAAGAATTAGGCCGCCGAGCCGGGCTGTATTGGCCGTGGCACAACCCTGCATGTGGCGCCCAAGGTGGGCATTTGTGAAAGGGAGCGAGGAAAGAAGGGACAGATATGAGATATGAGGACTTTGCAGAGTCTCGCAGGGACAAACATTCCATTTCCTTGTAAAAATGGGAAGGGGAACTATTGTAGTTAACTGCCGAATGCACATGAGGTATGAAGGTCTTCACTGCACACCAGTGAAACGCACTGAAACACAAGTGGTAGTGATTACTGAACTGTTTAATGCATATGTATGGTTTGCTAGTGAGGTAGGCCTCTCTGTTCCTGGACAGTAATATCAGGGTGAACGGGCGAGGTGGTAGCCAGCACGTGTGCTTTGGCAAGCCTGGTTCTTGATCCTTGAATGGTTGATCATATGGATAGATGGGGTGGTGGTCACATGATGGTTGCGAGTGTAATTAATAGTTTATTACAACCTCCAAGATTAACACATACACATAACAATGTTAACATATTCTTACACTGTTAGTAGAAGGAGGAAGCGGTGCGATGGCAGTCGGTTTTAGTTCAAGTGAAAAGCAGGGCAGTCCAGGTGACAGCAATCTGCCCTCTACGACGATGTTGTTTTCCACCTGTATGTGCAGCGGACGAAATGTGGTGATAGAAAAAATTGGAGTAGGGTGGAGCATGGATGGACTATCCAAGCCTCCATACACCATCTGTAGTAGCTGGCCTCTGAAAAAGCTTCCCGAGATGCTACTGGTAAAGCGCTTTGCGCATATTCATAGTTGTTATGTGTGCCGTACAGTGTACCAGCTACTACGCCATCAAGCCAAATGTCTGCCTGCCAGCTGTAGACACATCGCCTGGATGGTACACACTATTACATACACGCTGCAAATTTTCGTTTGTTATGCCAGAAGACTTTTCACTGTGACCCATTGTTTATGCTAACCCTTCGTATTTTAAATCTTTTGCTAGCTGTCACATCTAACCAGTGCTTGGGCGTCATAGCTATCGTACGGTACGACACACATAAATAAATACATCTACATGCTAATAAAGCACATTGTAGTATCCTGGGCAAATCACGGGATATGCATCCTCCCATCGGTACTTTCCTGACGTCGTGATATGGCACACAATCACAGCCTTACAGGTATGGGGTCACGCACCCCCAACCATGTAACGCACACACGCACACACACACACACACATACACACATACACACACACACACATACGCACAATCACAGCCGCTTGCGAGGCCTTTCGGAATGCATGTCTCCCTCCTTTACCACATTGTCGGCCAGCAAGTGTCCCAAAGCAAATATTAACTCCTTTGTATCGCTTTTCAGCTTTTTGTATCGCTTAGTCCTAGTCGGCGGGATATTGATTATTCCGCACGCAGAGCACTTGCAGTCCCAGGATGTGGGCTCGCATTCCCGGGATGTGGTCCATCCATCAATTGCGCCGGAAATAACTTCACTATTGCTCCCACATGCATGGCACCCGCTGCAGCTGTGTGACCCACTTCCTGCTTTGTTTGTTCTTATCACATATCCCTCAATAGACGTGCTTTGTCGCTGATTCACAAACTGAAGAAGCATTTGGCAAATCGTACGAAAATCGTGCAATTCAGGCATACAGACAGACAGACAGACAAACATATAGGCATACAGACCTGTATATCACGTACTCGGAAAGGATTACTTGGTTCATCGCTTCTTGAGCATGACAGGGTATTGGGGGATGACTGTTGTTGGTTAGGATTAAGCAACCCTGCTGGTGGCCGTGCAGCCAGCTGTATTGCAGAGCAGTCTACCTGACCCCACGCGGGATTACCAACAGGTGAGCCAGGTGCGGGGCCCACCCCAACCGCCAGCCTCCAGTTTGCTGCGGCGCTTGGGCTGCTGGCGGAAGCAAGGCAACTGAAGCTGCGGCCGGGGGGGAATATGTAGTCGAATACATCTGACAGGGCGCTGTTGACCGCGTCCAGCATGCTCTCTGTCTTCCCAGCAGGGATTTGGGAACAAACGAAAACATCCGTTGCATCACAACTCCGCTGTACCCAATCCTGGGAGAGGCCTCTTGAGTTCACCCTATCGATTACAAATCTGCTGACCGCCTCCATGAGGGTAGAACTGGAGACTTGGGACCTGCCACAGGTCTCGCTGGTGCTAGGTGGCAAAGATGAAATGAACATCAGACGGATACAGACCGTCGCTTGGGCTGGGGGTGGGGGGTATGGCCATGGAGGTGGTGGGCTGGGCGGCGGGGGTGGGGGTGGCGGAAGAGGAGGACGGGGAGACGGGCGAGGCGGTGGGGGGGGTGGACGGGGAGGTGGGGGAGGTGGTGGAGGGGGCGGTGGCGGCTGAGGCCGCCTTTGGCTCGGGAGCCCAGGGGTTTGGGGCCCAAGGGAGATACATGAACTCCGGCGCTGGATGTTGTGAAAGCACAACCGGCCATCTTGCGGCAGTGTCACAACGGAAGCGGTGAAGTTGTACGGGGCCGCAGATCGCGGTGGACACCACTCAGGCAGCAAGTCGTCAACGAAGCGTTGGAGTAGTCCGTTCGCCAGTCGGTTAGAGGTGGTGCCGATGACGTTTGGTCGGCGGAAATATGCACCGCACACAGTCATGTAAGGGCGCTTCGCTGTGCCTGTAGCTGTCACATTGCCAGGGTAACACGCCTTCAGTTCAAATGGCTTTTGAAGGATATCACTCCTGCTGTAACTGCTAATGGCTACACCAGTAATGTTGTCCATAGCCAAGGCGATAGGGGATGCCGCCTGGCTGCACCGCTCCTCGTCCAGCTCCAACCGAAATCCAACCATTTCCAATGCGGGCGCCATGACCTCAATCTTTATGCAAACCTCGCACACTGATAGAGGCGGTCCCGCCGTCGGGGACGGCGGCAATGGTGGTTTCGGGAGTCGTAATGGAGGCTGGTTGGGTATTGTTGGAGAGGGTGATGGCGGTGGCATGCTAAGGGATGGGTGTGGCGGCGGTGGTGGGGGCTCCTGTATCACACACGTTTGGGTGCTAGTGGCGTCGAACAAACAGGAGCGGCGCCCTTCTTGCACGTAGCCCCGTGTCGTGAAGCTGTAACCGTGAGCAGCATCACCGCATGCGGGGCCGCCCCCGCTGGCCCCCTTGGCTGTCAGATACCCCCTGGTAAGGAGAGACATGGGCACATCTCCGGGGCTTACGAAGTTGTGGAGCCGCTCTTTGGCCTTGTTGGCCTGGAAGGCTGATAGGAACGTGCCGCACACTCGCAGGAGCTGCGTTGTGGTGAAGGCCGTCGTGCTGATGATGCAGATGTCAAACCCAAACCCGCTGACGAGTCCACCCTTGGAAAGATTTTCGATGCGCAGCTGGTTGTTTATATAGTCTGTCACGATGTCTGCGGCTTTGGAGCAATTTAGCAAGAAGGTGATTTGCCCAGCTGGTAAAGTGTGTGGCGGCGCCACGACAAGGAACTCCACGCAGAATCGGCAAGGACGTGGGGATTTTTGAAGGACTGCCGGCCGGCCGACGCTTGGGGTATCGCCAGAAGCATAGGAATCTTCCAGAAGCCTTGGTTTACCTGGCTGATCCACAGCAGCCTGGCGATGTTCTGTATACGCAACTGGCTTTAGTAGTCAAGCGAAGAACCGACAACGACGGGGAGTGCGATGTCTCACCTGACGTCTTGGGCGATGCCGCTGGGGTAGGCTGCGTATATATTAAGTTTGTTAATGACTGTTCGCTGCGGACGGGACAGGCAGTACCGAAAGCCCTGCGAGTGGAACAAGTCCGCGCCGTTGGCTGGGTAGAAACTTAGCTGAAACTGAGTCGCATCCTACCGACGGCAATCATGGCATAAGCTCTCAACTTACAGAATTATTATAGCTTTGATAATATAGATACTACCCTCGCGCGCATTGGCACGGAAAGCCCTTCGGCGTTCCATGTCCTTACTATTGCGCTACCATGTCAAAGGCAGGATGCTCTATGCTATAAAACTTGGCATAAATATAGATTTGTATTTATTTTGTGTTGAACTCCGTATAAATTATCTTGGGTAGTGCTAGGGACGCACGGGTTATCGTTCGCGGCGTTTGCGAGGTAGCAAGATGGCATAGCTTTTTTGGGGGTATTTGTTGATGAAATTGTATGCGTCGCAAATTGTTTTGTAATTGTATAGTGTCTTTACAGGCAACTATATGACTGTGAGTAACTCGATGCGTTTCAAGTCATGGGCGATTCAAGCAGAAACATCGGCACGGGAGATCGACGAAAAATACGTACGAGCTTTTGCGGGTGGCATAACATCACACGCCTTTAGGCTCCATCTCAAGATTGCTCGGCGGACTTCCAGTTCGAACGCGCGCTACATCGCCATTCGTGGTTCCTGGCCTGCTATATATGTAAATCAACACTACATCCAGGTTTCGGCGTTCAACGAGTGGTAGTAGAAAAACAATGAACAACTGGCGAACCGCGCGCGCCATGACACGCCTACTTCAGTAGCATGCAAAACATAGCGTCTCCTTGAGCTGCCCGAAGCACAAATAGGAGCTATTACCTACATAGAACCAAATGGAAGCAATTGACGGCCTAAGAGTAGTAAAGCATTTAGTATTCAATCTAACCAGGTATACGCAGGTAGAGGCTCCTCTACCTGGATCCAAAGGGCAGTCCTCGCCGGCATTAGCTATGCGCCCTAAATATGCAGGGCATATGACAATCCAATGACGCCTGAATCAAATGACGCTGTTGGTCACCGTCAGCCGGCAGGGCATGTACCCTCCTTGCTTCCGTTTCCGCATGTTGCCGCCCATCTGCTCTTCTTGTCCCCATTGCGGCTTACCCCGACCACCCTTTGCTTCGGGACAGTTCGTAACCTTGCTTAGTAGCCTTTGGGAGCCTAGTCGTGGAGTCCCTGCTCGCGGCCCTTGCATCGGTGAGTCGTTACCTCGCTATATAGAGAGCAAACATATCACGAATGATGATGCTCGTGGAAATTTGTCTGTTAACTTATTGGTTGGTAGGAATGTCCCTAGGGCTGTCTGGTCCCCCCCACCCCCGGGGTCTGCTGCAGATACCACTTTTACAGCTTAGTAACCCCCTGGCCCAACTCGTCCCCACGCTGCCCCGGCCACCCTGCCCTGCTAACTCACGCACCATCTCGGATTCGCCTTTATGTGCCCCAGCTCGTTCACAAGGTTGTTCACGCCCCTACACGCCTGCATTTGCACATGCCCATGTTCACATGTTGGGGGCCCAGCCCACCATGTCGCCTTTACGGAGACACGTATGCATGGGTGGCACGCACTGCAACATTCCCTTGACGCCCATATTATGGGTGATGAATGAATGTGGAAAAACGACGCCAATCCTGCTGTGTGGCAGGTACTTGCTCGCTGCAATACCCCCGCACTCGCTCCCAATCTATCAGGCCCTTCATTACCCTAAGTCCTCTCCTAGCCCGCTCCTGAGTAATCTCGTGCCGTACCAGCGCCTGTACCGCTCTAGTGCGCCTCGGGGGTGTGCAAGGCGCGGTGCAGTGGCGGGTGTTTGGCCTAACTCAAAACCTCGTGATCTACCGCATCCGTCGACCTACGCACCCACCACCTTACTGACCACGCTCCACGCACGCTCCCGAAATATGTTTGCGGCGGACCAGATTGTTATATGTATGGGTTGACCGGCTAAGAACAAAGCAGCAAAGAATGCATCAGTACATGCATGTGCACATTGCTCTTCCCCCAAGTGCAACTGTACACAGATGCACGCACACAGATGCACGCACATACAGGGAAACAAGCGTTTCCTTCAGGTACACGCACGCAGGAATAAGCAGCTCCAGGAAGAGGGGATACATACAGCCCATAGCCACACGGGTCGCAACAACAGAAGAAGGAAAAGCAACAGTAACAACAACAACGATGACGATGACAACGACGACGCGTCAAATGCGAACAGAGAGGTCTATTTAGGTCTCCGCGTTCTGATGGAGCTACAGCTCCAGCTCCGTACAGCCAGGTGTGTACGGCATGCCGCATTGGCGGCTCCAGGGTCGATATGCGGAATAAAAAATCCCACCGGCAGAAAAACTTCGTCCAAAGTGAATCCAAAACCAGTGAAAAAAGGTGAGCGAGACAATGAAAAGAGCGATGTGAGTGAGCAAGTGAGCAGGTGGGCTCGTGGGCTGGTTGAGCAATTAGAAGGTCCCCAGGAGGCGCCCCATATCATCCGCCTGTCAGTCATCCACCAGGTTGAGCGTCGGTCCCAAGCGAGGTACACAGACCGTGACATTCGCAGCAGCACCTAATGCATGTATGGACAAAGGTCCGAAGAGCCGGCCTCCCATAGTTGGAAAGGCCATGGGCGGTCATGAAGAGCGAGTAAACGAACCAAGGTTCATCAACACAATCCTCCGACGGATCATCACGAGGGGGAGCCACTAACACAACTTGGCCCCCTTGCTTTAATCCGAATTGGTGATGAGGGATCTTCAACGTCGCAGATGGAACCGTAATCACATCGCCATCCACGCCAGCCATACGTTTTAGCCATACATTTTAGCCATACATACATACATACATACATACATACATACATACATACATACATACATACATACATACATACATACATACATACCCAAAAGTCCTTCCGATGGTGGAAGGCATTGCGCCCCTAGTTGATGGACGGTGGTGACCTGGGATAAAGTTAACCCGCGAGCCGACCAGGAATGGAGTTGGGCCGCTGTCGACCCGGCAGATTCCGTTGGATGCTGGTGGTGGGTGCGGAACCTGAGCGATCCACTGAGAAGTTGACTAGGGTGACTGGATGAGGGTGCCCCGAAATACCGGGGAAGGCAGGGTTTCGCAGGGTAGCTGCCACGGGCGAAGATACACCCCCCTGTTTCACACATCATACATACCAAGCAAACGCACGGCCCCACCCTACTACTGCGGCGAAGACACGAATCCCGTTCCACGCCCGCCGTTACTTGCCGTGCCTCCGTTGAGTCACATGTGGTGCCGCCATAACGCCCCCGCCCGGCACAGCCACCACCGCCCAGAGGCACCACCGCGGGGATGAGGGGGATGAGGGGGTTGTGGCCCGGTGCGAACAGACGGCCGTAAACAGCCGTTGCAGCTAAGATAAGAAAATAAATCTAGAAAAGCCCCGCCACGCATGATTCCATGCTGAGAGGCAATAATGAGGGCGTCAAAAAATGGTTCATGAAAACCGACCGACGTTTAGCCTGACGGATGACGGACACACGCTAAAAAGCCACCCGCAACTGCCGATCTTTGCAAAGGTGGATAATTGCTCACCTGCGCCAGCAACAGGTGAATAGTTCGCGAGTGGCTACTTGCAGATTGAGACCCCCGAACCCAATCCCACCAAACGGCACAAAATCACATTCGGATTCCCGAATCGACCCCTGCACCGACGGCAATTCAATCTTTTTCTTCCCCCCTCCGTATTGAACCCCATGCGCCCCCATCTGCCAATCCAGTTATCTTGGCACCACCCCATGAATTGCGCACGGCGATTTATGTCGTACGTACGAACCATGCAGTACATGCTCAGGACGGGTAACTATTGTCATGCCGACGCCAAGTTATCCCTGCTTGCAGGAGATATGTATATCGGAGTAGGCTGGAAATCCAAGGCTGGAAATCCAATGAAACGCCCGACCACGTGCCGTACAACAATTCCAATTCACAATGGTGTAAGCGTGCGACAGAAGGTCGCTGTGAATGTCGCATGTGCGTTTATCCTCTTCGTATGGTCCATGTGTGAGCCGTATCGGTGATTATGTCAGGTAGGGGACCAAGTAAAAACTACTCCTGCACACCTCTGTTATCGGGTTTCGACCCCGCACACCCCGAGCCGCCGCCCAGCCCAGCCAGATACGACACAGCGCTTCCTGCCATGAATGAGCCGGTATAGCCGAAAGCCCAACCGTGCATATGTAGGCAGCCTACACCTAAGCACGAACCTGAGCACACCTGCAAGTCGTCCGGCGTGTGTGGAAACACCACACATCACTTGCAAAACACATCACTTGCACTTACCGCTTTGCGGGCCCCATCCCTGCATGCTTTATTACTCCTCCATTGCTATCATCAGCGCCCTACCTCCAGTCTATCTACACAATGCCCTCTTCTTATTCTTCCGTGTAGAGGCATTTGGTTCGGTGTTATCCATGCATGTGATGTGCATGTGAAAGTTAATGAATATGCACTGATAACCCGCCAGGGTCCCCCCTAGCTACCTAATCCACCAGGGCCCAGGGCCGCGTTACCTGCTACCCCCCCTGCTACCCCCTGCTACCCCCCCTGCTACCCTCTGCTACCCCCCCTGCTACCCCCCCCGCACCCCTGCATTCAATAATCAGCTAGTCACCGGGAAGGTGGCTGAATCCGCCGGGCAGCACGACGCGCTGTAGTACAGGTGTACGATACACGTATCACCCATGCAGAAGTCCCGGAGCAGTTTTGGTTCGATGTCCAAACACACGCGAGCTCGTCCCACAGCTGACTGGCTCCGGACCTGGTCCACCGTCCACCTCGATGGGAAGTCCTTGGGGTCCATCAACTGTTCCAGGACAGCCAGCGTGTCGGGCACGGTGGTGCTGACGTTGCTGCTGCTGCTGCTGTTGTTTGTACTGCTGCTGCCTGGCAGGGTGTTCCATAGCTTCCATATTGAGCTTGAATTCGCCTGTATGTCCCCCAGCGCTGTACGGAAGATTATGCTTTTGAGGGCTGATTTCGCGGTGTCACTGGCCCGGAATATGAGGCCGGTCAGTCGGGTGGCGTTGCAGGCCTGAGGGGAGGGGAAGTGAGAGGGGAGGGGAGGGGAAGTGAGAGGGGAGGGGAGGGGGGGGCTGACACGGGGATTCGACTGAGCCCAAGGAGAACACAAAGTGACGCAGCATATGTGCGGGAGCCGAACATAGGAACTCATTGGGATCAGGGCCCGCAGCGGTCACGTTCGCAAACCTCCTCCCGCTTCGTTCGCTAAGCCAGCAGTGCACCCGTCATTGCCATAGCGTCAGCACTGCAGCCGCAAAATATATCAAGTGCCGAACATTTTGGTCGATGGTCGGATATACGGCATTCCAGCTGGCTCGGCGAGGTGCCGTACTCACATTGGGCGGGGTTGTGCTGCTGTCTGATGCCACCTCCAGCGCGAAGCAGGGAATAGATCGCCCCAGGGCTACTCCCTGAATGGAGATGTTGGACTCAATCTGCATTCGAACGACGGTGGTGGATGGGGAAGGGGGAGAGTCGGGAAAGGAGTGACCCTCCGGGACGGCGTGTCTTATCCAGACAACAAAACATGTACCACTGGCCCCGCGTCTGCAGGGATCCACCCCCACCTTGGATCCTTCCTGACCCCCCCGCCCCCCCGCCCCCCCAACCCCCCCACCTGCACTTCCCGACGCAGCCTCAGTGGTCCAACAGACGACGCGTTGGAGCCGTACACGCACGGCAGGGGGACCAGAGGCCGGGGAGGGGGCGACATCAACGATGGCGGCGGCTGGGAGTTTCGTGACGGCGGTGGTGCCGGCGGTATCAAACAGCTGCTGAAAGTCAATGCCGTAACTGGCTGAGAGCTAATCAACGGATAACTGCCGTACCATAGAATGTTTTTACGTGACGCCAGTGGGGCGCCGCTGTCGTTGCAGAGCTTCTTGACAATACTTGGTAGGACAATTCCCAGCATCTCGCTCAAGTCCGCAAAGTTGCTGGTTGTGTTGACGCTCGTGCAAAAGATGATATCCGTAGAGGTGCAGACCTGTTGGGACCAGTCCAACTTCAGGTTGTTGCTGTTGGCGGCATCCTTGATTTTGTACATCAGCTGCAGCTGGAAGGAGACTCTGGCCTCCTGTGGGCACGAGCTCCCGCTGGGGTTCCCCATCTGCAGGCCCACACACAAGGACGGTATTGGTGGTGGCGGAGAGGAGGGGCTGCGGGGCATTGCCATCGTAGCCGAAGCCGCGGCCACCCCCCCTTTCGCCGCCATAATAACCGTCGTACCCGCGGCCGCAGTCGACGCCGCCGCCAACCCGAGTGTGGTCGCCGTCTGACTCGATTCCGCTGATGTAGCCGCCGCCGCCGCCGTCGCCGTCGCCGTCATGACTGTTGTTGCCGCCGCCGCCACTACACACTGCCGCTGCACTTCCTTAAAACCGATGCAAGATGAGTCGCTGCCATCGCTGCCCCCAGATACAGGTTGCCCGTATGCCCTCAACGTGTATCCTGCCAGCTGGCCCCCGCGTGACTCGCAGGCTGACGACCCCGAGGCCTCAGAGGTTGAGAGCACCCGGGCTGGAAGGCCCATCAGCAACTCCTGGAGGAAATCACCTAGCCGGAAGCTCCACACCGCCACCGCTCGAGAATCAACCCCTTCCGGATTGTTGTATGAACCGCACACACGCAAGGAAGACGCATCACAGCTCTCCAAGCGAAACTGCTGTCGCAGCGTAATACCTGGGGCAGAGGCGTTGGCGTTGCCATTATCCAAACTGCCGTGGCTGTAGCCGTCGTCATCATAGTAGTTGTAATTGTAATAGTCAGTGCGCGATGGAATGCCATTCAGGAAAGTGGCGATCCGGCTCGCCAGGTCATCGCAACTCTGACGACTCAGGGAGGGCGGGTCTGGCCGCAATGCGCTACGGCCGCGCAGCAGCAGCTGCCCCAGTGGCGGAGGCGACGGCGACGGCGGCGGCGGCGGTATCACCTCCACATGGATGCACACCGAGCACGGCGTAGAAGAGGAACCAGCGGGTGCTGGCGACGAGGCGGTTGACATGGAAGATGGCAGAAGTGGCAAAGGTGAGGGCGACAATTTTGCCGACAACAACCGCCGCGGTGCGCCCGGCAAAATGTTTGCCCCTAGCACAGCCATCCGCCGCTGCTGCTGCTGCGGCGGCGGTGGCGGCGGCGGCGGCTGTAGCACAAGCTTTCGCTGCTGAGGCTGTGTCCTCTGCCTTGCCAAAAAGCGAGACGGCAGAAGCATGCAGAAACGCCAGGACGACGGCGATGTGGATCGCTTCGACAGCGAGCTGTCGTGACCGGGAAGGATACCGACGGGCCTCCTCGCTGCCACGGAAACGGCAGCTGTAGCAGAGCGCAGACCGGCACGGAGGTAGTAGGTACCGGCAGTAGTTATAGCTGCAACGACGTGGCGGGGAGCTCCTCTGTATGCTGAGAATTTCAGGTGCCGCCCGTTGGAGGGGAGGGCGGAGTGGGACGGTGTCTGTGGAAATGATTGCGCGGGTAAGGGGATCGGGAGAGAAAGGGAAAGCGGTAGTAGCGGTGGCGTTGGTGGGGTGGTTCTGGATCGCGCTGGAGTCGGCACAGCTGCGATCACTAAGGAGCACCAGGAGCCAGACTCGTTAGAGAGGCGCGCGGTGCATAAGGCCCCTAGCGCCTGCTGCTGGTGCTGATTTCGCTGGTGGCGAAGCTGCGACGAGGGCGGTTCACACCAGCCCTCGGGCGTATCGCTGCAAGTGCCGCGGGTTTGCACCGCGAGACACACACGCGACCCAGTTGCATTTGAGGACTTCAGGTTTAGACCCGACAGCAGCAGCTGCCCGCGGTGGGAGTCGGCCGGGCCATTGCGATACGACACTGGCACCGCGATGGACCCCGGCCGACCAGGTACATACAGCACCGCCGCCAACCTGCTCCTTGAATTAAAACATTCTGATCCTGCAAGTTTAATTATGTAAGTAGGTACGTTGCGATATAGTTGACAGTGTGGATTAGCAGCCAAGTAAAGGAATGTTGCGCGACGCTTTTTGTAATGTGCTCGGCGCTCGTGTACGCCCCAAACGAACCAACGCCAGTGGCACCAAATTGGAGTGAGTGAGCTGTAGACAAGTTGGGTGTCGGCTTCAAGGAAGCCGGAAAAAGGGCGGGGCCCCTCTGCATCCGTACAGGCCGGTAGCAAGGGTGGCAAGGGTGACAATTGATGGGTAGTGTCAACGCGGTGGGAGATATGCTTTGTTGCAGCAGTGCTGATGGTGTGAGAGCTAAGCTTGCACTGGCGGAATCGTCAGCACCGCCTGCGGGCTCCACGCGAACCGCATCCATTCCGGGTGCATGCCGCATGGACAGTGCGGCAGACCGCAAGTCGGAATGCCCGTGCGGGCAATGGTTACGAAAGCTGGGGTGATTTCGGTGCTGTCTGTGATGTTTATCCCCCGAACGCCAGCGGCCTCAGCAATCTGCCCCACAGCCGCGGGGTTCATCGGGGCACACCGCAAGTCTCAGGAGGGCCCCGTGCATTGGCCAAAGTAAATGTACAAACAAGGAGCTTGTGTATTTCATAGAGAAATGAAAGCAAATTATGTTGGCCTGCTGGTGGCAAGTCGGATTGCCCATGCCGGCAAATGGTAACACAAGCTGGGTGTTCGAGTTATCATACGCCGTCATCTCAGAATTCCATTGTGAGATACGCGGCAGCTTTTGGGATGAAATTTAGCGCGAGAGGCGTTGATGTGGCTTTTGAGGTCGGTGAATGGAGGCAGCTAAACTTGTTTGTGCTCATACGGTCTTTGTTAGCTACATGCGAGATACCTTGCAATAGAGAATGCTGTATAGTACCGATAACGCGTTTCAGCCGGGTGAAATATTCTGTTTGGTCCGTTACACACTCAAGGCCTGGGAGTTCGAGTTATCATACGCCGTCATCTAAGAATTCAAATATGAGATACGCGGTACCTTTTGAGATGAAATTTAGCGCGAGAGGCGTTGATGTGACTTTGGCCTCGGTCAATTGAGGCAGCCAAACTTGTTTGTGCTCATACGATTTTTGTTGGCTACATGCGAGATACCTTGCAATAGAGAATGCTGTATAGTACCTATAACGCGTTTCAGCCGGGCGAGATATTATGTTTGGTCCGTTACACACACACACACACACACACACACACACACACACACACACACACACGGACATGGGCAATCCTACAGGTCGGGGCCCCCCTGGGCGCTTCGCGCTGGGGCCCCGCCCAAAAAGGTTTTTACTTACGTACTGAAATCGATATGCTCGAAAGCGTGGCAGACTGGCATTGTATGCCCGCACAGCGATTTGAGTCGGCGAAGACGAGGAGACAAAAGTTATCCGCGCGTTGCTGGTCCGAGTAAAACCCAAGCCGATACATTCCTGATTGGCATTTCAGTCCGCTTGAAGAAGCTGTCGACGAACTGCAGAAAACAATGCGGCCAGAGGGCTTGCCAATTCTGGCGCGAACATTGGACAGGATGATTCCCCGTACCTATGATGACAGTGCAGACAACTTACAATATCGTGGCTAATGCTACTAACAAGTATTGAGCCTTGGCTGCCGCTCGGGCTCCAAGTCCGTGACAAGTGAGTCTAGGCATGAGTTATACTCTTTCCCGTTTCACAGCGATAAAACATTCGTTCAATATTCAATTTATAGCTGTTAATGAACAAGAGGTTTGCAGCGCTTCTAGGAGGCAAAACCATAGCGTCTGTTGAAGCGGTGTATTACGTACGGATTCAAATTGCCTTAGACTGTATGGGCCAAAGAGATGGAATCCATCTACTTGGCAGATCAAAAGTACTTCCATATGGACTGTGGCCAAATGTGGGCAAGCAAGAGTTCTATTGGGGACTCAGCCGCGGGAGTACGGTTACATGCTAATGGCACCGTCCGCCGCGCAGGAGGCAGGAGAGCGCACGTGGATTAAGTCTGCTTCATAACTTCACAAACTTCAGAGCACAAACTATGTCTCATTTGTTGACTTTAAAATTTGGGCAAAAATGGCATCGATTTCCTTCAGCTAGGCAACTTAATGCAGCTTAATGGTTGGCGGTTGGCGGGGACAGCTTTTGATTTGACCCAAAACAGACTGGAGACGTCCTAAACAAATGCCACAAAACCCATTTGACATCTAATTAGGCTATTATCAACCCTAAACATAGCTGATATGAAAACCTACCTCCTTTACCTACCTCCGTACCCTTGCACATATGCGCCAATGGGTTCAATCTTTATGCGTCTCCTTTGCCATAAACAACATTATCACATCGCATATCTGGCGATTCTATAGTTTCCTCTGAGCACCAACACGTCGAAGTTTGGAATGCCGGGCGCAGGCTTTCCTTAAGCTGCACTTATCATTACCCATGTTATTGTAGATTTTACATTTCACATAAATTAAGCTCTCAGTTATGCAGTGCTTCTAGGCGGCAGGGAGGGACAGGGTCTGGTTGAGCAGGATTTGAATGCTTTTGTAGGATTGAGTCGGACACTGAAGTGCGACGGCAAAAGAAGCTTAACACGCAAAACAAGTCGTACCGAGCTTTGAAAATCACGTTATCAACTGCTTCACAGAGGGTATCGGAGAACTCGTCCGGGTGGGAAGAAGCGAACGGGACTGGTGGGTCTTGGTAGGTAGTTGCGCACACGTCCGCACACCATCACCGCCGTCAGCTGGTACGTCAAGGCTCTCTAGGACGTCACACTCGGCTTAACCGCAGTATATCTTCACGGACGATTCAATCGCTTTTCCGGACCAGTCTTTCCTAAGGGCTATGTTGTGCCCACAATCCATCCGTGTGACATTTTCCTGTCCGCGACAGGTATACGTCCCGGAAACCACAAGCCCGTGACATGCATGCAACTCCTGTCGAATTGCACATATGTGTGCTTGAATTGGCTTGTTGGCTGCAGCACGATTGCGCAGTAGACCGAGGAGGGCTGGCTGGCAGGTGGATGGAGGAGACCACAGGGCGCGACCACAAGCAGCCGACCAGCATACGACCGCCTACCCGTGGGTAGCTGGAACTGCCCTCTACCTGCAGCCGCCCGTTTCCGGGTGCCAGGTTCGCACTCACTATTGCTGTGGCCCCTCCTGCTTTGACACGCCGGAGTAGACCGCCGGTGGCCGGTTTGGCCTCGGCCCACTGCTGGGTGGAGGCGTAGGCTTGTCACCAGGTGCGGCATGAGCTCGTGAGTGTGCGTGCCTTTTAAGACGAGGCTGCAAAAGGGAAGAAGGAAGGAAAGCAAGGGAATGGTGAAGGTGGTGGACGACTGCATGAGGTCAAAAAGCTGTGGGGGGCCCAACCGCCGTAACGAAATTAACAAGAACTTAGCGAGGGTGGGAGGGTGGGAGGTCCTTCTTCATAATCTTCAAGTAGAAAGTAAGGATATTAATAGAATGACCTGCAATCATTTGCCATTTCTCTGTCACTTTGAACTACATGAAAATCAAGGCCAGTTTAATGTGGGAGGGTGGGAGGGAGGAAGGAAGGAAGGTAAGGGGAAGAAACGTTTTGGGACAGGGACGCAAGGAATAGCGGGGAGATGGGGTCCCGACTGCAAAAGCCCAGACACAACACCACTGTCAATCAAAACCGTCGGATTTGGACACACCATCACCATCACATCCACCACTTGGAAGCATGCATATTGTCGAAAGGTGGCCTGAGAAAAGTCGCACCGATCACGTTAGGCTCAAAAACAGCCATGCAGTAGTCAGTACCTTTACACAGAATCCATAAATGTGCCGTACCCTGCGGAATCCGTACTCTGCCTGATGTCGTAGATGTCCACAGGCTCTGACAGCATCCATCGGCGCCATGAGAGCGGACCCCTGACGTACCCCGCTTGCTGTAATGGTATCTCCCCTTGGCGGCTCCAGGGTTCAGATTTAGACAATCGGAGAGCCGCTCCAAGAAGAGTAGACGTAGTTGTAGTTGAAGTGGAGTAATCCTTACGTGATTGAGATGTCGTGGTAAGGTCAGCCGCAGGCTGCCATGAATGAGACGCAGTCCTGCTCCGCTGTCGAGCGGAATGGTTATCAAAACCGTTCGACCGTCAATCAGTGACGGGCCGAAGTCCCTTCGTCAATCACGACCGTTGAACCCTAGCCTGCCTAGCCATTTTGAATGAATCCTTCTCGGACGTGACACTTCGCATGTCACTCATGCGTTACCACAACACTTGCCTGCCTGCTTGCTTGCTTCGCCGGCTATAGGGGCTGTGCCGACTTACATGCCCACCAGGCGAATGACGGGGAAACCGAAACACTCAACCCATCGTGCAACCCACCCGCCGGATGCTGCACACATCCAAACATGAGGAAGGCACATAAGAGGGGGGAGGCACGCGCATGCGTGTGCTCTCGTGCCATGTCCGGGCGGGGTCACCTCAATCTGTGTCCGTTCGTCTTTCTCTTCCCACGTCCTCCCCGTACGCCCGTTATGAATACATAAAAGGAATTAGCAAAAGGAATTTCGTCATAGCTTTTATGAAAATAATCAGAACGGTATCGTTAGTACGGTAAGCAATGAACAAAAATATATTGTAAAACTGCTGCCGGGTAATCCACAGCCATGTCAAGAACTGCTTTTTCTACCGCGGGCGGCCATTCAGCCTAGCTAGTGCAGATGAGATCTGCCGAGTAGAGGGGAGTCGAGGGGGGACAGAGGGCTGCATGGCGATCGAGTGAACGATGGTGTGTCCTGATAAGGCCCTCTCCTCCGAGGGACTCCAGGGAGATCTCATACCAGAAGATGCAAGAGCGCAGCTGCACGACGTGATTGGGTGTTGCGGAGGGACTGGTTACTGATGGTGAAGCGCGTGGAAAAAGGTGAGGACGCCAAGAATGGGGGCTACTTATCTGTCGACTGGGTCTTCAATGGCCACCACGGACAGGCAGGGTTTGACAAATGGAGTTTGCTTTAGGAAAGGGCCAGGCCCAGGGCCCATTCGAAGTCAAGGCAAATGCACGTCAGCAAGAATGTTTTTCGAGCTTTGTGCGGCTACAAGCCTAAAGCTTCAAGCAGCTATCAGCGGACGGGCCTATTCAGGTCCTTCGAAGCTGGATCCATCGCTTTGACCCATGGGCCCTGAATAACTGAAACCCATGCGCCGTACAAACAGAAAGCCCAGATGCGTTTTGTCAGCAGGAGACGACTTACCTCGTTTCATGGCAATCGTATCTTTCCATGGGTTTTACAATCGCTCTTAAATCTTAGTAGTTACAGCTCGTCACGTTGACCACCTTAGCTTGGAACCTTGGCATTTTATGAGGATTCCATGAATTTAGGGTAACCGCCTGATCCAATGCTGGGCGTTACGTTTACAAGCAGGGCGGTGCTTGACGACGGCGAGGCGCGAAGGAAGAAAGACAAGAAGGTGTGTTGCCGACTGCCCCGCGCTATCTTATTCTAAAGGGATTTAAAGAACTACTAGGGCATGATTATGATGTTGTTCAGGAAAAGAAAAAGAAGAAGGAAAAGCGGAGTAAGAAAGAGAAACGCGAAAAGAGGGCAGCAAGTAAGTTATTGACCAATTTTCGTTGCGGTGCTTGGAATTCTTGCCATGACTGTTGTCTTTTAATTCAGGCAACAGCTCTGGCGAAAGCGGTTCCGACGATGACCAAGGTAACCGTGGACGCAACCCGGGCGATTCGACAGATGAAGGCCAGGACGCAGCAGCAAACGTTGGAAGCAAAACGGCGGCGCAAGGTGTGTGCCTGATGGGGCTAGCGGACCAAAGGAGCTCGGGTGGGGGGTTTAACCGGCGGCGAATGGGCATCTGCCCTAGCCACTTCCCTGCTGTGGTCTTCTGCGGTGGTGGTAATTGGCTCACTGTCAATCATCATGACCAATTTAGCTGCGCCACCAGCCTCTTTTCAGTGTGGTCGTGGCCGTGGTCAAGACGCCGGTGTTGGCCATATCCTTCCCCTCTTCGTCGCCCTTCCTGTGTCAACCAGCCGTCTTCCGGTAGCCCCCCCCCCCCGTCCACCATTCCCATAGTCAGTTCCAACAAGTGTTTGGTACCGCGTTGCAATGGCCATAAATGCACAACCGACAAGCAGACACCTAATTGTCGAGCCGAGCCAAACCTCTCCCTTCCTTCCCACTCCATTGCCTCTGGATCCAACTCCGCGGTCCCCCTCCGGACATACATCCCCCCAACCCCAGCTCCGCCAGCCGAAGGCCCTCCACCCCTACAGCGGGAGGACTGGATGACCAAGCCCATGAAGCGCGAGCCCACCAAAGCTGAACAACAGCATCAGGAGGAGGAGGCGGAGGAGGAGGAGCGGCGGAAGCAGGTGTCCCGTGTGGGGGTGAAACGTGACGCAGCCGTGGGGGGGGCCGGAGGATGGACATGACAGGGCCTCAAGAGTTGCCTGCACGCTAAGGCCTGCGCACTAAGGGGAGTGGTTTAGGGGCGTGGTGGGGGGCGCCTGAGGAAGGCCACGGCTGGGGCTGTGCGGTGCGGACCGGGAGTGTAAGCGCGTCCATGGAGGCTGTCGTCTATTACTGAAATGCGGTTACTGACTGCTAGCTACTGCTGCTACTGCTGCTGCTGCTGCTGCCCGTGACAGCGGTGACAGCGGGGGGAGACGTGAGGGGCCCGGAGGATAAGGAGGGTTTAAACCCGGAAATGCATACACATGCACTCGCACCTGAGAAATTGGGACAGAGGGCGGCACATGGACGGCAATACATCGGGGGCGATATCGGGCAGACGGGGGATTGTCTCGGATTGAGAAGAGAAGAGCAGGGTTGAGAGAAGGGAGGCATGGAACTGGGGCGCGACTCGGGGTTGAGGGTGGAATGTCGAGCCCTCGGATTGCCGTCGCAATCGGCATGCAGCTGCCTGCGTGTCGTCCTCTCACACCTTGCCCGGTCGGGTTCGAATCCAGGCAGCACCGGCCGGGTCCGAAGTCGTGGCGGGCTTGAGGATTATGAAGACGACTGACTCAGCGGCGCCGGAGGCAGCAGCCGCGGCCGCGGGGATGGCTACAGCTCCAGCAAGCGGTGGTGGTGGTGGCGGCGGCGGCGGCGGGCTTGTTGGCGACGGCGGAGCCAGTTGGCGGTTGAAGGCGCTTCGTAGGGCGCAGGAGCAAGCCCGGGCTGAGGGTCGCAGCTTACAGGAGGTGGGGGTGCTTGGAGGGCAGGGGGGGCCCCTTCACGGGTGAGGGGAGTGGCGTGCTAAAGGGGGTGCGGGGAAGGGAACGCGCAAACCCGGGTGAGGGGCGGGAAAGGAGCGTACGGGGATGGACCGACGAAGTGCGGACACTCATGTCGCAGGAGTTATGTTCCATGTGGAGGGGAGGGCTGGGGGGGTCCGCATCGGGGGCGGAGGGAGAGGAGAGAAATGTGGACACGAAAAAGAGGGTGACCCTCAGGGGGGCAAAGCTGCACCTACCAGCAGTCTGACTGGGTCCAGGGACCTTTCCTGCCGCATGACCTTTTCCTTGCACACGCCTGGCCTGGGACACATGCATGTGTGTGTGCGTGTGTGTGTGTGTGTGTGCAGCTCGCTGTCAGGTTCTTCACTCCAGGCCACATCCCCCGGGTCCCCGCTCCCACGTATAAGGGAAAACCTACCACGACAGCCCCCTTACCCCCCCCCCCCGCCCTGGCAGCACATTCACTCGTTCGTGGTTCGTCTTTCCCCCCCCTGACGTCCTCCCCCACGTTCCCTCCCCACGTCTTAGGCACTACGGGGCTGCATGCACATGCCCCTAGTGCGCGCAGGTTGGCGGGAGCCACGGGTGGCCCCGGCCCGCGCACTTGCGCTTCTCTTCCTACCAACTCCCTCTCCTCCCTTGGGCCTTTCTTTTGCGTTGGAAAGAACGTTCGCGTTTGCGTTCTTTCCAACCCACTTCTCCATTTCTACCTTCTTTGCGTTGTGCCGGCGTACACGTCGTCCAATGCGTCATCCCGTCCAATGCGTCATTCCGTCATCCCGTACGACACCTTCTGTGTCGTCCTGCGCCGCCTTTGCAATTGTTTTTTAGTTCCTGCGTTTTTCTTCCGTTTTCATATAGGTCCAGCTTCCCCGGTCAGCCAGTTTAATACTCCCTTTCAGCAGCATTTGCATGCGTTTTTGTATTTATCGTTCGCTGCTCACAACTCTCCCACCTCTCTGCCTCGCATGTGTCTTTGCCCGCTGCTTCTGCTGCCTGGCCAGGTGAGTCCAAAGGGTGGTTAGAGCTTCTTCGGTATATCGCGTTGGCGTCGGTCGGCTAGCCGGACTAGGATAGTCGGGTCGGTCGGGTCGGTCGCGCGTTTTAGTTTGGGGGGTTGGGAGGAGCACTTGCATACCGACAGCCTTTCAGTACCAGCAAATCAGCTAATTCTCCAGGCCAGCAACTTTATGCCAGCTTTACGACAGCACTGCTTTACTACTTTTCCGCCGCCTTCACACCACCTACTTTTCTACACCTACTTCTTTACGGCATGGCAATACTATTTCTGCTGCTTTTTTAGTCCTGGCGGCTTAGGTAGGTAGTCTTTCCGACATCTTCTTCACTTCGTCATCCCGAGCTCGCGGTCTTCACGGACGCCTTTCGGTCAGTTCTACGTTTGATACTCTCTTGCCCTGGCAGCAGCTTCACTCGTGTGTGGTTCGTCTTTCCCCCCCCGGGCCCGCAGGTGGTGGGTGAGCGGTGGGGCTCCCTGGCGCAACTCACCGGGGCGCTCACCAGCAGTGCGGCGGCGGATGGTGGGTGGGGAAGGGGGGGGCAGCAGCAGCAGCTGGGGAGGGAAGAGGGCAGTGGTGGCATAGCGATGGGGTGGTAGTGGCATAGCGATGGGTGGGGGAAGTGTGGTAAGGAGATATGGGGTGGTCATTTGGAGGGGGAGAGGTTTGGGAGAGGGCAGATCACAGCACGCACTTCAGACCGGCTAATGCTGCTGCTATTGCCACCTGCTGCTGCTGGTGATGATGGTGGTCAGGATCAGGAACTGGGTCATTGGGGGCGGGCACAGGATCTCCAGCACCAGCACCTGACCCTCGCATGGTCTTGTACAGCGGACTTGCACTGCCGTATCATCCTGTTTCTCATGTGCTCTCCACACCCGCCCTCCGTGCGCCGGTGCACGGCTGGTTGTTGTTGTCTGTTGCCCGAACAGGCAAGGCGCATCTGCGGCCAGCGGCGGAGCGCAGACGCGCGGCGGCGGCGGCGGGGGGGGAGGGCGCCCAGCCCGTGGTGCCGCACTACCTGCAGGTGAGTACGAACGGTTCCGGTCGTACGTACTCCCGTATCTGAATGTCGCGGCCAGACAGTGGCCAGGCATTAAATACTCTCGTACACTTTCGCAACCATTGGGTTGTTAAGGGAGGGAAGGTGGACCCGGTGTGTGTCATGAAGACTCCAACAAAGGACACAGCTCCCTGAGGAGAGAGCCCTCCCTGGTCTAGTCCTTCCCCTTGGCCCGGACCCGCCTCGCTGGGGTCCTGATTAGGCACTGGTACCTGGCCACCACGTCCACCGGTGCTGCTGGGCAGTGTCAGTTGCCACTCCCCACAGGATCAAATACTACTGTTACTGCTACTGCCCCACTACTACTACCCCACTATTGCTACTGTCCCACTACTGCTACTGCCCCACTACTGCTACTGCCCCATTACTACTGTCCCACTACTACTGCCCCACTACTACTACTGCGCCACTGCTACTGCCCCACTGCTACTGCCCCACTGCTACTGCCCCACGACTACTGTCCCACTGCTACTGCCCCACGACTACTGCCCCACTGCTACTGCGTCAGGACGTGCGGGGCGATGGTGCCAGGACCAAGATGTTGCGGCCCTCCGAGGACACCGGCTCCCTCAGCTGGAGGCGGGATAGGGCCAGGGACAGGGACACAGAGCGACCGGGGGCGGGGGCGGGGGAGGGGGACAGGAACCTCTCGGACAAGGGACAACGGGAACGGGACCTCGAGCGGCACGAGGACAGCGACAAAAAAGACGAGCGGGGGAGGGGGAGAGGAGAGCGGGAACCATCAGCAGGAGCAACAGGAGGAGAAGGAGCAGGAGGAGGGGGGCCCGACCGGGGGGCCCAACGGCAAGGGAGCCGCGAGGGGCGGATGGACGACCCGGGGGGGTCCGGTTGCCGCCATGACGGCCGTTACGGCGACCGAGGGTTTCATAACCCTAGGGTTTCGGAGCGACGGCCCGGGGTCGGAAGTGATCACCCGGAGGACGTGAAGGCGCCCTGGCGGGAGCGAGATCGGGATTGGGACTACTCGGATCGCGAGCGAGGACGGGCGCGGGAGCGGGAGCGGGCGCGAGAGCGGTCCGGGGGACCTGATGGCGCGGCCCGAGGTGGAGGTGGTGGACCTCCACGGGGGGCCGCGAGCCGCCCCTCCAAGGAGCAGGCAGCTGCACTACAGCAGGTAAAGCAGGAGAGTGCCGTACTCCGTACAACTGTGTTTTGCCGGGCTTCGCGGAGCCCCACTGATCTCCCCAACCCCTTTTGAGACCCCCTTGCGGTGGCCCCTCCCTCCCAAACGCCTCCATTCTGTCCCCCCCCCCTTTACACGCACACACCGACAGCTGGCTGGGTCCCTCAACTCCTTCACCAATGACGGCTCCTTCCTGGAGCGGTTTATGTCCGTACATCAATTGAGGGGCAAAGAGGAGGGAAAGCAGGTACGTGGGGGAGAGTGTGTATGTGTGTGTGTTTCGTAACGGCCACCCGACACGACCGGTACTGTCCGGCACTAGGGGCCAAGTGTTCATGGCCACAATAGGCAGCAAGCGGAGGTAGGGCCCCTAAAGCCGTGTTTGTATGTGTGTATGTATGTGCTCGTGTGCCTATGGATGTGTCTATGCATGTATGCGTGCAATTGTGCTGGCGCGCGCGGAAATGCGGTCTGTCTGTCTGTCTGTCTGCATATCTACCTGCTGGGCCGGTGGTCGCCCTTCCACCTAAAACCCGCAACCCCCCAAACCCCAAACCCCATACCCGGCAGGGGGTGGAGGATGCGGGCCCGGGTCCCGGCCCCACCAGCAGCCCTGAGGAATGGAGGGGGGCAGCTGTAGCTGCACCAGCTGTGGCAGCGGCCCCGGGGGAAAGAGGAGGGGGAGGAGGGGGCGGTGTTGGTAACCGGGGGGTTGCGGCGGTGCCCCCTGCGGGTGGTGGTGCGGATGCGGGGGCGGGGGCTGGAGGGCATGGCCGCGGCGGGGGGCGGGAGCCGGGAGCTGTCTCCAACCGCCGGCTGCATGAGGACGAGGGTGACGAAGATGAGGATGAGGATGGAGGTGACCGGGGGCCTCCGACTGCAGCTGCATCCAGGTACGGGGTAGTGGGGGGTCGGGGTGGGGTGGGGTGGGGTGGGAGGGGGTTGAGGAGTAATCAGCCGCCTCGTGGCTCGTTAGTCCCGGCCAGCCTGGCCCCAGGCCGGGCCGCACTCACCTCCCGACATGCACGCAACAACGTGTTACCACCACCACCACCACCACCACGAGCACCTAATCCTTCAGGTTTCTTATTGCCCAATAAGGGTGGAGGGGCTTTCGGTGGGGATGGATGGCACCGTGTGGTGCTGCACTGCTGCTGCCGCTGTTGTTGTTGTGAGGGGCGACACAGTACCAGGAGTGGGCGACCCGCCCCACCTCACAACAGACTCTCAACACGACTACCCACCCACACACCATAGCTTTCGCCTTCCCCCCTCCCTTGCAAACACACACACATGCGTACATACATACACACATACACACACTGTGCAGGCGGGCGCCGCTATTCGTGGGTAGCGGAGACCCCCCCGAACCCCCCGGTGGGGTTACGGGGGGTGGGGGCAACAAGTCAGCTGCTGAGCTGCTACGCGCCCGACTCAAGGGGCTCCCAGCGCCCTCCCCCCCACCAGCTGCCCCCTCTCCCGCAGTGAAGCCGGATCCGGATGGCGGAGAAGGTGGGCTGGACCAGGGTGGGGTGGGGGGATAAGGACTTTTGTTCCCCCCCTCTCTCTCCCCCCTCTCCCCCGGACTTGTCTCCAGGCGGCGCCGGGTTCTCACACCGCAACACCAGTTCCACATACAGGCTCTGCTTCACTGCCTGTACGTATGTATGTATGTATATGAATGTATGTATGTGTGTGTCTTGCCCCACCCAGACCAACCCCACCTATCATCTCCCTGCCCGCACCTCCCATAGCTCCGAGCCGTCACGGTGGCGCTGGTCTCGGAGCTGGTCTCGGCAGTAGTGTTGGCGGTCGGGGGGTGGAGGTAGTTCAGTTGCCGCTGGTGGACTCCCGGGGCCGGGCGGTGCGGGGGGCGTTTGGGCGGGAGGCGGCGGGGGCGGGGGCGGGGGCGGGGGGGGAGGGGGCAAGTCGTCGTGGTGGCGGCGGGAAGCCCCCTGAGCGCTACAATCGACAGACGGGGGAGAAGGAGCGCTACTTTGCGGATGATGACAAGGTGTGGGGGGTGGGGGTGGGGGGAATTGTTGGAGGCGTGAAGAGCGAGGGTGGAAAAAGAGGGGGAAGGGGCTGGAGGGGGCCCCCTCCCCACCAACAAAGGGGGGGTCGGGACTGCGGGGCGGGCAAGGTGGTGTCGTGGTGGTGGTGGTGGTGGTGGGGAGGGTGATGCTGGGCCTTGGCTCGCAGACAGACAGACGGACAGATAAAACCCTAAATCCCCGGAATTCAACCTCGGGGCGGGAGGAGGCGGGGTTACAGGGGGCAATGGCGATGTTCGCCTGGCTGGCTGGCTGGCTGCCTGGTGGTTACGCGGCTGGGGGATCTGTCGGCCATTCATGACGTGT
>NW_003307621.1:266756-285176 GCF_000143455.1 Volvox carteri f. nagariensis
TATGACTCCCCCCTCCCATCTCCCGACAGGTCGACCTGCAGACCATGCTCCGTCGTGCAAAGTACGGCGATGACAACATGGATATGGACGAGCATTTGGCCGCAAACATCGCCAAGAAACGGAAGTGGGTTGAGCATGGAGTATGGAGTATGGAGCGGGGGTTGTTGTTTTAGGGTTGTTCTTTTCCTTCGGATAGATAGTTCAGCACGGAAAGAAACGGAGAGTTAACCTGAAACCCCGGCATGTGTGTGTGTGTGTGTGGGTGGGTGGGTGCACTGCGCCAGTGGTGCGCAAAAGGAGGTGCAGGGTAGGAGGACAAACAACGGCGGATTTGTGATCCGCGCAACCCTCTCTATCTCACCACATCACCCGCCGTGATCACTGTATCGTACACCGTACACTGCACCGTACCGTGTGGTGCCGTACGTATAACCCCCCCCACACACACACACACAAATGCAGGTTTCGGGGCACCGAGCTTGATGTGGACGCGGAGTACGATTATGACGGCGGTTTGGAGTTGTACGAGAGTCGTACCAAGCGCGGCAATACGGAAGCCCAGCGCAACCGCGAGCGCAGTCGTCAGGTGGCGGATCTTCGGCGGCAGGCGTCGGCGGAGGCGGGGTGTGCGTTGTGTCTGAACAGTGAGTTGTCACGGTTGTTAGTTGGCCCTTAGCGGTTGGGACGTGTATCGGTGTGTATAGGTGTGTGGGTGGCCCTCTGTCCCTGAGCACCTCGGCCGCTGTGGTGCGGGGCCCGCCCTCGAACCGGCCAACAGGGGATGGCGCCCCTGCCTCCCTCCCTGTGTATGTACGTTTGTACATATATATGTATGTTTGTGTGTATGTATGTGTGTCTATATTTGTGTGTATGTCGTTATAGGGTGGTTAAGCTTCACCAGCGGCCCCCTTTCCCGAGGCAGTTCCCTGCTCTCCCCTGCGAGAGGGGCACCCTAATCCGTGTGTATGTATGTGTGTATCTACGTTTGTGTGTATGTATGTTTCTTCGTTGTGGGTGTGGGTGTATGCGGGGCTCCACCCTAGCCGTACACCTCCACAACCCCCACCACCCCGTGGGTCAGTGACTTCATCGCTTTGGACTCACCCCCTTCACACCTTGATCATATGATTCCCACCCAACCCCTTTCCGCACTCCACTCCAACCCCCTCCAATGACCATTATAACCCCTCGGCTACCCACCCCCTTGCTACCCCCCCCGGCTCCCCCCCCCCCGGCTACCCCCCCCTCGCCCGGATGATGTCAGACCCCAACCGTGCCAAGCACCTGACCATCGCCCTGGGCACGTGTACCCACCTAAGCTTGCCGTACCGCGGTCGCCTGGTTCGGGGACACTGCGTCATTGCGCCCTCCGAGCACTGCCCCTCTGTACGGGGGCTGGATGAGGTGACGTGGACGGAGGTCAAGAACTTCATCAAGTGCCTCGTACGGATGTACGGCGCTCACGGCCAGTCGGTCATCTTCATGGAGACGTACATGATGACGCGAGGGCGAGGGCATCCACATGGCTTCCTCGATGTCGTACCGGTTTCGGAGCGGCAGCTGGAGAAAGCCAGGTAGGCTTGCGGGTTCGGGGGTAGGGGTGGAGGTTTGGGGGTGGGCCCCCGCGCTTGGTTGGAAAAGGCCAGTGCAGGGGCAAAGCAGTAAGCGGGGAAAAAATTGCTGGAGGAGGAGAGGGGGAGGTACGGAAAAAAGGAGGGGTAAAACCCACACAAGGCCCCCCTCGGGCTGCAAGGACGTGCGTGGTGAGGTCCGTCCGGCCCCTCGATTACTGCTCGAGGGCGAACCGTAGCCTTGTAGTGAACCAGGCTTTAAGACACTAAAGCCTGGTGGCTTGCGGGGTGGGGAAGGCCGACAGACACCCTGGCACACGGTCGGGGTTTGGGTTGGGACCTAGACAGAAGGTGTGAAGCGCCCCGCGGGGTTGTACGAGGGCTAGGAGTTTCCTAGCAGCCTTACCCTTTGAAGTCCCCCACAGTCCCTTCAGTCCACCCACACCCCCTATCGGTCCGCATTCGCCCCCTCCCGCCATCCCGCCCTCCTCCTTTCACCCCGTAACCCGGCTGGGGCTGGGAGGGCCCTGCGACACCTCCTTCCCCGCACACATTCGCCCCCTCCCCAATTACCTCCTCGTCTTAAGCTCGCTTAGGACTCGCTAGGGGCAGTTTCGCACTTTGGACGCGGGACCACGTTCATTTCTGAGTTTCTTGCATCCTGTGATTTCCCCCGCTCTCCCGAATGACAAAACAAACGAACGAAACGCCTCAACCGTAACCCTCCCCCTCCCCCCCCCTGTTTTGCCTTCACCCTGTTCTGCCGGCGTACACGCCGTCCAATGCGTCATCCCGTCCCATGCGTCATCCCGTCCAATGCGTCACTAGGTCATCTCGTACGACACCACCTGTGTCGTCCTACGCCGCCTTTGCAAATCTTTATTACTTCCTGACTTTTCTTCCATTTTCATATAGTTTCTTTAGGTTTTCTCATTCCAGCTTCCCCGGTCAGCAAGTTTTATACGCCTTTTCAGCAGCATCTGCATGAGTTTTTGTTTTTTTCGTTCGCTGCTCACGATTTTGCCACCTCTCTGCCTCGCATGTGCCTTTGCCCGCTGCTCCTGCTGCCTGGCCAGGTGAGTCCAATAAGGTGGTTCGAGCTTCTTTGGTATTTCGCGTTGGCGTCGGTAGGCTAGCCGGAATAGTTTAGTTTGGGTCGGTCGGGTCAGTCGCGCGTTCTAGTTTTTTTGGGGGGTTGGGAGGAACACTTGCATACCGGCAGCCCTTCAGTATCAGCAATGCAGCTTTCTCTCCTGGTCAGCAACTTTACACAACTTCTACGTAAAAAATGTTTTTCTCGCCGCCTTCACTACTTTTTCTACACCTACTAGTTTACGGTTTGGCTATATTATTTCTGGCGGCTTAGGTAGGTAGGACTTCCTACTTCTACGTCAAATCTTCATCCCGAGGTTACAGTCGTCATCCCGAGGTTACAGTCGTCACAGTCGCCACGGACGCCTTTCGGTCAGTTCTTTCGGTTGCTACTTTCTTACCCTGGCAGCAGCTTAAATCGCGTGTGGTTCGTCTTTCCCCTCCCCCCCCTCCCCTCCCCCCACCCCCTCATTCCCACAGAGGCTATTTCAAGAAGGCCATATTGGAGGCGGAGAGTGAGTGGAGCACCCACCACGCCAAGGCGTGTATAGAGACGACCGCACAAAAGGTGTGAAAGTGGGGAAGGGGGGGAGGGGAAGGGGGGAGTGGATGGGGCGTGGGGGAGTTTGTGGGGTGGGGGAGGGGTGGGGGGGTAACCACCCGAACCCCGTCTGGGAGAGGCAGGGGGAGGCTATGAGAGGGAAGCTGTACGTGTACGACGCAGACAACCCACCACATGGCGGCACGTCCTTAACCCCATGGACCGTGTCCTCTCTCCCTCACACGCACGCACCTATATACACACATTGGCATCTTCCCCCCCCCCCCACACATACAATTTTGGTGCAGGGCCTGCGGGAATCCATACCACCCAACTTTCCGTACTTCTACGTACAGTTTGGGTACGGCAGCGGGTACGTGCATGTTATTGACAACGAGGCCAAGTTCGACCCCAACTTTGGCCGACAGGTGGGCCCGGGGCGGTGTGTGTGGGAGGGGGGAGTGAAGCTGTTTGTGGGTGGTAGGGGCCACGTTTTGACCCGGACCATAACCCCACCACGCTCCCCTGCCGAATATACGAACACACATACACACACACAAGTCCTTCCACCCGTATTTCTCCTCCCTCCGCTCCTTACTTGGGCTTGCCCTACCTCCCCTCCCATCCCTCTTTCCTCATCTCCCCCCAGGTCCTGATCGGGCTGCTGGACCTGCCCCCGGAAATGGCCTTCCAGCGCCAGAAGCCCGAGAGCCTGGCCACTCAGCAGCAGTGGGTGCGCGAGTTCGAATCCCAGTGGGACCCATTCGACTGGACCAGGCAACTGCACCAGGCGGCATGACGTAGGCAGCACAGCGCGCCATGATGCACACCTAGGCATCACCTAGACTTCACTCACGCCTGAGGTCGTACAAGACCAAGCACTCGAGTTTCTCCTGCCGCAACCGCTGTACGATTACATGTATACGCCGTGCATGTGCATATGTACCATTTTGTATATACGGATGAGGGGAAGGCCTTCCAGGCGGGGATGAAGGCGGCGGTCCTGTTTAGGCAACCGCAGTCGAGGGACCTTGCAAGTTGGGGGTGGTGAGGTCACCTCACTGAGGTGGCGGTGGTTGGTTGTAGGAGTGGTTGCCGTTATTATTTCCGTTGTAATGCGGCGGTATGTCAGTCCATGTGGCGACACCGGCCTTCGAGCCAGAACAGGAAACTAGACGGGACGTAGACCTGACCTGACCTGACCTGACCTTGGCTGTGTGGGTTGGAGCGTGGAAATGAGGGGGGAAATTACTGGTTGGTTGGTTGGTTGGTTGGTTGGTTGGCTCCCATCCCCACGAAGGGGAATCTCCGGAGCCTGCGGCCCTGCTTGCCGAGGAGCTGTGTGTGACCACCCTGTGTGGGATTACGAAGCAGGTGATGTGAACCTGCTGACGGGGCTGGAGCCGGGGGGGTCCCAATGCTTGCCGGAGTTGTTATTATGCCGGCTGGTGAGGTGGTGGTGTGCGGGGTGAGGTGGTGTGGTGGTGGGGGTCGGTGGTGTTTGCGGCTCGGCTGGGGCTTGTGGCAGATGTGGTGTGGTGGTGGGCGTGGTGGGGGGCCGGTGTCACCCTACTCTCTGTACGGAACGGAACTGTGCACTGTTACGTACCTGATAATAAATACACGGCATTATGACGACCATATATACGTACATACTTGAATACATACAGACGTACGGACATACCTGAAGTAAGATGCGAATGGGCGTCTGCATGTCAGTCTGCGTGTGCGTGTGTGTGTGTATGGGACCTCCTGCTGAAGTACCACTGAGGGGGAGGAGGAGGAGGGGCAGAGGGCTACGTGTGCTAGGGTAGTGGGGTGGCGGGGTGATGGGCGCCGTCAGGGGGGGTACGACCTGACCCCACCCACTGCCCGTACACGACACGACACGACACGACACGAGGGACCGGGAGGTGCACCCAGTGGCGGAGCATATGAGCTGTCTAGCGAGCGGCCGGGCGTGTAGCGGTCCGCAGCCCCAGCGGCCATCAGCACCACCCTCAGGTGAACAAACTGCACACATCGACTCAGTATATCAGGACATTGGACGGACACAGCTTTCATTCACTTCACTCCGCCACAACACGATCAACTACCGGTTGTTTTATTAATTTGCTTCTTCCGCTCAGTCCATTCAGTCCTCTAATCACACGGGCTGGTGGAGGTGGGGTTAGGGGCCCCGGGCTGCTACCCACCCGGTCTGGCCGCCTGGGGAGGAGGGGGGTGCAAGGGGGGCATCCGCGGCCGTTAAGTTACAAGTGCCGCACGAGTGTTAGGGGGTCCGTAAAAGCCGGAAGGCCATGGACTATACATATTGAAAGGTTGATTCCACCGTACGACCGACGGCGGTTTGGGTCCTGCCAACTAGACCCCTCCTCCGTTTCTGGAACCGCCTTCAAAAGCAAGTGGGATCCATTGCTCATGCAGTTTTACGGCAGGAGGTAACCGATGCCCTGACCAACCCGGAATGGGAGGGTTGGGGAATCTCAATGTTACGACTGTTTTCCTTCTTGGAGTGCAACATTTGGAGCGGAATACCGCAAGAAGTCGTGGGGGTAAAGGAGCGTGTTGACTGGTTGTTGAGTAGATCTCTACCAGAAGGAGCGATAATAACGGCACTAAGAGAGCGTTTGATGAGCGGCTGGGACCATACGCGTCTGACTGTCTTGCCAGAGGAGTACCCATCAGATGGGAAGCAACCGGGAGCGCAAATGGCGAAGTATAAGCACTGGATGGGGCTGCCCTTTTCGGGAGCCGCAGCCGTCATGTGGCCAACACATGCTAAGGTTTTCATTCCTCGTTTAGCACATCGTAAGCTAATGCAGTTTCGTTTATGTTGCTGGGCTTTGGAGGCGAACAGAGCACGAAGGGGCAAGTACCATGTCCCCAGGGGGCAGCGGTTTTGCCACTGTTGTGGTCCTAATAGCCGAATTGAGGATGAAAAACACGTGTTATTGGAATGCCCAGCCTATAATGATATTTGTGCTGAAGAGGGATTCGATCATCAACAGAGTATGTTGGAGGCCATGCAATGGGAACCCGCACGTCTGGCGAGGATGTTGGAACGTATGTGGGCTCACCGAAACTCAATTACCCCCTTTGGACGCTAGTCTGGGCTGATGTGCGGTGTTTTTCCTTTTCTCCGTGGCTTTTGGGCGTTGTAGTATTGCCCTTGGGCCTTCGGCTCGTATGGGTAGTCTTACAGGTATGGGGTCACGCACCCCCAACCATGTAACACACACACACACACACACACTGAAGACCCCTCCTCATCCAGTCACCCAACATCCGTAGAGACAGATCAGCCACCACCACCATCTCAGCATGCGAAACTTAGTCCATCAACTAGACCTCATCTCCACACCTCTGTAGCGTTCTGTGTTACTGTCTCTCTTAACTGGTTCTGGTGGCTGTGGATTGGCTGACCCGATGGTGCTGAACGGCGTGGTTTGGACAATTTTGGCGAGAATTGCACCTCTGCCATGGGCCTTACACAGCAGACCGAAGAGACATTTGCTCACTGGCGAGGCCCAGGCTGCGGGAGACGGAGAGTTTCGCCTCCCCGTCGCGCCGCGTGTAGTGCTGCACCATGGCGTCGCTGCGCCACCGGCCGTGCGCCTTGTGCAGGTCCGCAGGCACACCGCGATCGGCGGCAGTGCTATTTCCTCCTATGCGCATGGAATGCGCAGTGATGCGGCGGGTGATCCCCGCCGCCTGCAGGGTCTTGTTGAGCCGGTGGCAGAAGGCAGGGTACGACAGGGAGTGGATCGGCTGGGCCACCGTGCCTGTCAGAGGGCCCGACAGGTATCCCCCGGCCCTGTTCCACTGGACCGGCCGCAGAAGGGGCCCGACGTCCTCGTCTGGCGTGTCTGGGCGGCGTTTGTACCGTCCTAGGGTGAGGAGGCGCTCTGTCAGGCCTACGGGGCAGGCGGCACCGCCGACACGGGCGATGGGAACCCAGTGACCTTGTCTCTGCTGATCAGTCTTGGACCGAGGGATGAAAACATCCATCCCAGTTGCCGTGATAACCAGAAGGTCCTCGTGAACGCTTATCTCCGCAGCGTCATCAAACCGAAAGAACCCTGCGAACATGACTGCGACGGCCGTAACGGTCATCAGCTGGTCGAGGGGCGGTTCCGGCCCACCAATCAGCCAGGCCAGCACCGTGACGTCTGCCGGCTCCAGGGCGTCGTGTTCCAGCTTGCGGCCTTAGAGTTGCTTTTCGGCGAGGTCACGGACGATGCCGCATGCAGGGTGCTCTGTAGGGGACACTCTGCCGGCCAGGCGGAAGTAGGAGCTGATTGCTGCACTCGCTGTGCGGACCCGTCCAGGCCCCACCTTGTCTTCCTTGGACGAGTTCAGCAGGGAGAGCAGGTAAAGCGCCACCACCTCGCCCGAGGTGTCATAGATGCTTCCGGGCAGTTGCCTGGCCGCCCACCACTCGCGGAAAGGTTCCCAAGACCGCGAGTATTCGTTGGATGTCCGCGGGTCGAGTGTCTGACCGGCCACTTGGGCAAACTGAGTCGCCAAAGTGGAGAGCTCCGCGTCCGCCTCCGCACCAAGAGCGACCAGGAGAGCTTCGGCCCGGGCGTCTAAATCTGTGCGTGGGTTGCGGTCGGATCGGTGGGGACACGGATGCGGTTGATGTTAGAGGCCGAGAAGTCGACCAGGAGGGCCAAGGTGGACCAGCGTGATGCGCCTTTGGGCAGGGGGACCCCTGAGGTGCGGGCCAGGAAAACATCTGAGGCCCGGCCGAGCACGCGGGCTCCGCTCATGAAGGGTTTGAACCAGACCCCGTCGGCCGTGATGAAAGGCCACCAGTCGCGGGTAGGCCAGAAAGGTGCGACAAGGCAGAGCCGGGACTTGCAGGCCTCGGCGTGCTGCAACACCTTGAGGAGGAGGTGAAAGGGCGGGTTCGCCCAGCACCTGCGCCCCCATGAGAACCTGAACGTGTCGACTCCAGACGTCATTGGGGTAAAGTAGCGGGAGTAGTCCCCATACGCGGGCTGTGCCCGACGCCAACAGATCTGCGATGGCTTCGTCAACGAACGCGGCGTTGGCGGTTGCCGAAGCGTGATTGCGGCCTGAGTGCTGGGGGGGAGGGCTGGAGTCCCAACGGAGTGGGAAGCCCGACGTGATCCACGAGATGACCAGCACGTTCACAACCCAAGCCTTCCAAGCGCTCTTTTTGCCAGAGAGGCGTCCTCTCATCTGGGGCGGCGTGGAAGGCTGACCCGCTGCTGGTAACGACCGAACTCCCTACAAGGCGTTGTCGGAAGTAGGACTAGAAAAAACTCCCCTTTAACCTTCCGGAAGTCACCCGGGGCCTCAGCCTTCGCACCTTCTGGTGCCACCGCGGGACGGGCTGGTTGTTTCCGATGCGTGGCGGCCAGGCTTGCCGGGACTGATGCGGGGTCCAGACTTGCCGGGACTGATGCGGGGTCCAGACTTGGCGGGACTGATGCGGGGTCCAGGCTTGCCGGGACTGATGCGGGGTCCAGGTTTGGCCGACGGGCAGGGGCAGGGCCCGGTGCGGGCCGTTTGGGGGCTGGTGTGTCGTCGGGGGCTGCAGCAGGTGGGCCACGCGGCTGACCTAAAAGGCGCTGCCTTTTGAATTGGCTGGCGTTGCGACTGACGGACATCTGGGCGTCTTCCGCAAGGCCCGGACGCGAGAGGGCCTCTACCCCTAGCTCTGACAGGAAAGCGATAGCATCGTCATGGGAGAACGAATCCATGGTTCCTTAGACGGAATTCACTGGCGATGGTGAAGGCCTGCGAGCGTGCACCGGACGGACTGATGGAGACACGGGCGAGGCGAGGAAGTAGAACAACGCTTAAAGAAGTATGACAGGCAAAAAACGGGTCCCCCAGCCGGCCGGCTGCCAAGGCGACTTAATGGACCGCTTGACTTGACGCGAATTGTCCAAAGAGTACGGCAAACGCTGCCACAGAGTGAACCCGTACGACGGTCTGTTCACAAACTCAAGACAAGAAAAGGCGATAGAAGGAAAGCGGGAGAGGAAGACACCGCGAATAAAGAAGGCAATCGACGATGCTCACGTCTGCGCGCACGGGCGCCAACAACTGCGCACGCGGGCGCCTCAATTGCACTCGCGGGTGTCCAACTCGATGCTCGCTGGCAACTTCATCGCGACCAGAAAAGGTTACTCCTGCGCATGCTGCGCTGACCGGCGTTGGTCCTTAAAGAATTGAAACGGCGCGCGGGCCTGGAAGACTGAGCAGGGCCCGCGGGCCCGCTTTATGGCGCTAACACCAGAAATTCACTACTTGCCGCTGCGGCGGCCATTGCCATTGCGATCACTGCGATCATAGCGCTCTGCATCGAGACTTCCGCCGTAGTCATGACCTCCACGCTGGCCGCCACCCCTGTGGTTGCTGCCGCGCAATCCGCCACCGCTGACAGTTTCTAAAACCGCGGCGCCTGTTTTAGCAGCGCCGGCCGGCGGGGAGGACCCAGTGGCGCCTAAACCCCCACCATCCCCACCTGGAACAGTGGAGACGTTCTCAGTCGATGGCGCATTATCATTAATAGTTGACATTGGAAGAAATTGAAATCGGAAAACGTAAAAAACTTGAACAAATGTGGATCGGAATTGAATTGGTAAGGCTTCAAGTACAGCCTGTCACGCTGACTATTTGGACAAGGCTGTATGCTCTTCTGTGTGAAGGCAGAATAACTTCACCAGGAGAGCAGCAAGGTTTAAGTCGCCACTGCGACCCAGTTGTACGACAGTACCGCAGAACTAGCCTTAAAGGCTCCAGTCGCTTCGCTCCGTCGCATCTAAGCCAACAGTTAGTACCTAGACCTCCCGAACAATGTCGGGTGTCTAACCAAGAATCGAACTCGGAAGCTTCATAGACACAAAGGCGCCACCAGACCAGGGTTCGACACTGACCTTCCTGAAACTTGCGGGCTCACCCGTACCTCCCAAATTTTGGTTACGGAGGGGCCCCCGTACCAGGCTCCTGTACCGGCCGAAAACCTTACGGGGGCCCCCGTAACCCCCGCAAAACCTTTACGGGGGCACTGTCCTTGGCTGAAACGCTGTGGAAAGTGACGCTTTGCATTTTTTTGCCCTGTAAATCGTTTTTTTCCGTTATTTTCACCAGAGTCTGGTGACCAGACCAGACCAATAGCACGCATGGCGAAGGTAGGATGACATAATTTTAGAGAAATACAATTAGGTAATATCGTACGTGTGGGAAGCATCTTTATGCTGACATCCAGATTCGAACTGGAGTCCTCCCGCTTACTAAGCGGGTGCCCTATCAAACTGAGCTATGCCAGCGAGAGACCCTAAGAGCGTCCAACACAGGGTGTGCTCAAGGAGACACGTCCCCAGTCCATTGTGTGAAATCCGCCCCCGCCGCTTTGCAGTCCGCTTCCCCCCTGATTTCCTGCCCACTCGGCGGCGCAGGTTATAGCAGCGGCGGCGGTGGCGGGGACCCATCATGGGGTTATGAATAACCCCCAGAGGCCCCCTCCGGTGGACAGCTAGGGGAAATTCAACAGCAGCAGCAGCAGCAGCAGCAGCAGCAGCAGGGGTACGGGTATGCGGCACACGTAGGCACCACTCTTCCGGTCTGGTTTCACACACACACAAAAATATACGTCTACATAGTCTCGCTCTTCATATATGATGTGTGAAACAGGGGGGTGTATCTTCGCCCGTGGCAGCTACCCTGCGAAATCCTGCCTTCCCCGGTATTTCGGGGCACCCTCATCAAGTCACCCTAGTCAACTTCACAGTGGATCGCTCAGGTTCCGCACCCACCACCAGCATCCAACGGAATCTCCCGGACCGACAGCGGCCCATCTCCATTCCTGGTCGGCTCGCAAGTTAACTTTACACCAGGTCACCACCGTCCATCACCTAAGAAGGATTCTATACCCTAACGGGTATCGAGCCCGGGATCTTCCGGGGGCAATGGTCGCGCGTTACCAGTTGTGCCAAACCCTTATATATATGTATATTTACGATATACATGTATATATAATAATAGATTTTGTATAAACGAAGTGGCCAGTCGTGATAGCAGCCCTGTGCAGTCAAGTGCTGCCCTTCCTACAAGCTAGTGCTTGGCCGTGCCAGCTGCGCATCGCAAGCGACTCGAAAATGCTGCCGGTCGGTTATGAGGCGTCTGACATTTGCTTATTGCCATTGAAGGGAACGAATCCGTTCGTTTTGGAGGAAGATGAGTCTATCTAACCAACTCTGTTACCATCGTCGTACGATACCTAGATCGCCTGGATGGATTCTTATCCACAGCAGCACGGCACTATCGGTACCGTAGCTACCGTAGCAGGCAGATAAGGCAAGGGGAAACAGTTAAGTGCCAAAAACAAGAAGTGGAAAAACGATCCACATGAATATGATAATCACAGGCGTTCAGTTTTGGGGTCCTTTGGCGCCTTGCCGCAACTTCGGCACATTGGAATTCGACAGTTCTACAGGCGCGAGCGACGATCCAATCCTAACAAGCCAATGTCATGACCGAGGATAACTTTAGAGCTCAGACGCCGGGGGACGAACCATGTGAAACGAAAAAATCCTTAAGAATCAGTTATGCTGCAATCACGCCAATGCCTTGCATTGTTGTTGCTCGTCCCTGCAAAGGATCTCCAACAACGCTGGAGTTAAGATATATTCATGTTTATTTGGTCTAACTGGTTTTGACACTTAAGGAATACAATAACTCCAATTTTCCTTGTCCTTGAAGCGGTTACACACGTGGCCATCGCGGGTTGCGTTCGGCTTGCACCTTGACCATGCAGCCGTACACTCGGCGCGTTACAATTTCCCGTAACGCCGACACGCATGTCACATGTCAGAATCGCGCTTCTGTCTACCAAATGGTTCCGGTTACTCGGATAGGTATCATCTGTTCCTGCCTTTTTATGATTGTATCGTAGTAATAGCCGACAATACTCAGGTAAATAATTCTCCAGCCAAAGGGGCGCGGCCTAAGAAGCGGTCTGGCTCTGCTTGCGTAACTCCGGAAGAGAGAGAGCTCCTCGGAGACAAGCTTTTGACGACTTTGGAAATTCACGTATGTCTCGCGCCCAGCTCTCCGCTGCTAATCAGGCTGCTACTGCTGCGCGTTTCGCGACGACAGCTCAATAACTCTGCTTAAATAACACGGTTTCATATCTCAGCGCTAATAACCTCAGGCGTGGTAAAGATATATAGTCAAAGCTTTTGCCAACTTCCCGCGTTGAAAAAGTTTTGAACTCTAACCGACATAAAACAGTGACGACCTTTATAACAGAACAACAGAACAACAACGAAAGCGCATAACTTTGCAAAACAATAAAACTATCAGACCAAACAGCACCGGTAATACCGTTATTGCCTTTAGTTCCGTCTTCATCATCAGTCCGCGCGTCGGTCCGCTGGCAATTACGGAAGCATCAACAGCCACGCCGCCGCCGAGTGCCAACCAAATCCGCGTCATGCTCAGCAAGCATTGATGCAACCATCACACCGCGGGCGCGTGGTGGGATTGTTTCCTCCTGCGTACCCAGATAGCTAGCGACATGTTACTGAGGTAGCTCAGCAGCAGCGGTGTACTTCCCATCCGCACCGCCCACCCCCACAGCACAGGCCGTGCACTCATGTAAACCAGGCCGCGATCACTCGAGCTCGCAGGACTATGGAAAAGTACTTTTGCGTTCGTAACACGCATCATCGAGGTGTAACTACAATGCTCATGCAGTCTCATGCAGTTATCTATGCCCTCTGTGTTCCTTCTTCACTTCGTAAGGCGCTCTTCAAACCAGAAGGCGTGGGAAGTTCTTGCGACGTTGTTTGTCGCTGTCGGGTTACTGCGCTTACGGGGTCGTAAAGAACATTTCCTGCCTCTTTGGACATCGGCATAGACACCTTTCCAAACAGCTGTAGATTTTGGTCAGGTTGAGATCATTAATTCAGACCGCGAGATCTCATTCCGCTGTCGTTTAAGCAATCGCCAGCGTTGCCGACCGTTGCCTCGCGCGATAGTTTCGTGACCTTGGAAGATTCGCTCCAACGGTTTTATGCACTACTGCTGGAACATCAGGTAGATGTGCACGCAGGCGCACGTTGGGAGCTACTAGAAAAGCAAAAACGAATGATTTCATCGGAAGGATGTACGGTGCCTCTTTGTCTTCAGTATTGATGGTCGTGCAAAATGCCTCCTTCAGCCGGGTCGTGAAGCGGTAACCGTCAGGCACCTTCAGCCGACACGTGAGCCATATAAAAAGATGTAAAGGATGGTAAGTTTTTTCCATACATTTGATGAGAGCGGCTTAAGGTATGTCGCCTCATTAAATGTTTTGGTCCTCGGCGCCCCAGCACATGGAGCGACACAGGCGATGTCGGGGCCTGGCCCAAACAGGTCGCCTGATCTGCATCAGCACGGCGATCATTATGTAAGTGAAGTTATTTATCTGTCATTATTTATGATCACGTTGTCGCTCGCGTCCGCGAGGTGTTGACGGTGCCGGAATGTGAAACTGCAGGGCTTTCGCCCTAGCCTGCGTCTCTAGCCGTAATCCTCAGATATCAGCACATCGTAATATTCTTTACAATGAGCACTCAAGCCTGTCATTATTGGATTCTGGGCCTACCTTTTGCCTGCTCGTCTCCGTCAACGCGACGACTTGCGAGCGGCAAGCATTTCATCTTTCTGGTTTAGAGAGCATCTATATAAACATAAGTAAGCCCAATATGTGAATATATTGCTCCGTTAATGCTGAAGGCTTTTGTCGCGCTGTCGTCAAGCATCGACGTCCTGCACGAGCTAATACCACCTGCTCTCTTTCACACATGTCCTTTAGGAGTTTGTATACGGTAACGAAGCATATTATGAAGCATAACAAATCATATTTGATGCTCAAATATTGCAGGGCCAGAATGCTATGATTCCAGCATTGGGTTGGTGGCGACACTGCAGCAGCATGACTCGCCGGGTGGAAGCGTCACACCCCTGGAGTACGCGCTCGAGCTGCCTACCACCATTGCAACAGATAAATACAATAACAAAGATCTATCAGTACAGCTGCGCGCATCTGCCGGCTTCAGCTCATCCATCTTGGCTGAGCACGGGCGGGCCCGTCTTTGTGTGCGGCTGGGTGGCGATGGTGTCGCAACTGTTCCCAATCAGTGCGCTGTCGCATCCCACTGGTGTGCTCCATCCACCCAAATTGATGCCGCTCTTGCTGATGCTCATCCCTCGTCGCCACAACCCAGCTGCTGGGTGATGCTGCAAGATGCCGCGGGGGGTACCTGCATGCAACCAGCAATGGAGGTACTCGAGTCCGGGGTCCACGTTGCGGCCAAGCAATCTGCGGAGGCTCTGCGGACAGATGAGCCGCTATTGCATCACCAAGGATCCCAGGATACCGCTGCGGCGACCCGGCCCTGGCTGGGCGAACGAAGCCTCATGTCTGAAGATGCCGGTCCGCCGCCAAGTGACTCCGACCCGCAGTCGCACCCGTATGGTGAGGCTGATTCCTCACTTGGACAAACCCAAACCCCAGATATGCCCCAGCAGAATCTCCCTCCACCTCCACCTCCACCTTTCCCTCCCCCTCCCCCTCCCCCGCCCCCTCCGCCTCCACCTCCACCTTCCTCCCCACAGCCCCCCGACTCAGCGACCGTCCCGACATCACCCAATGAGTCCTGCAGGCTCTGCATCAAGATTGAGGTTGTGCCGCCCGCAGTTGAAATGGTGGGATTCCAGCTGAAACTGGATGAGGAGCGATGCGCGCAGGCGGCATCCAACATCGCGACAGCAATGGGCAACATAAAGGGCATCGGGCTCCGGAACTACAACAGCACCGATGTCCTTAAAAAGCCATTCAAGCTGAAGGCGTGTGATCCTGGCGATACGGCTGCTACAGGCGCCCGCATGCATCCCTACATGACTGTGTGCGGTGCATACTTCCGGCGACCACACGTCATCGAAGCTGTTTCAAAGCGACTGGCAAACGGACTACTCCAGCGCTTCGTTGACGAATTGCTGCCTGAGTGGTGCCCGCCGCGATCTGCGGCCCCGTACAACTTCACCGCTTCCGTTGTTGCGCCGCGGCAGGAAGAGCGGTCATGCTTCTACAGCTTCCAGCGCCGGAGCTCTTGCATCTCCCGCAGTCCCCAAGCCCCTAAGCAACCCCTTATTTGGCGCCCGCGTCAGCCACCTAACCGTCCACCGCGACCCCCGAGCCCAGAGCCAGACTTCTTTTACCAGCCGCCGCCGCCGCCCTCGCCGCCACCTTCACCCCCCGGTCCGCCGCCATCACCGCGACCCCCTGCTCCACGACCTCCCTCTCCTCCGCCTCCGCCACCACCACCCAGGCCGCCGCCTCCATGGCCGTACCCGCCACCGCCGTATGTCGACCTTGTCTGCATCCGTCTGGCATATGACGGCCTTAAACTCCTCAACGAGAGTACCACATGCGGCGGGGAGTCTGGAGCCTGCCTGTGGAACCTTATGTACACCGTTTTTAACCACGGCATTTACGCGCTCAATACAAGAGGGATCGCACACACTTGGACAAACCGCTACTGTGGGGACAATGATATTGTCCTTTGCAGTCCCATCTTCGTCAACGACACAAGTCGTGCGCTAGACGCACTCAGCCTCGCCCTGCCGAAGATTTTTGACGACATCTTCCCCCCGGGACGCAGGTTCAGCTGCTTTGAGCCCGGCAGCAACCCGAATGCGGATGCGACGCAATGGCGGTTGCTGCTCGGGGTGGGACCCTTCCCAGGTTACCCGGGAAGCAGTGTCAGGCTTCAAGTGGACTGCAAGGCAACGTTACTCGCTGTGCCCCCGCCAAACCCACCCGCCCCTTCACCTCCCCCCAGTCCACCCCCGCCCCCCTTCAATCTGCAGTGCCTCAGGCCTGACAGTCCCACTATCCCTTTCAAAGTGACCGGCGTACAGGTCTGTATGTGCATCTGTATGTGTATCTATGTTTCTGCCAGTTTGTACGTCTGTACGTCTGTCTGTACATCTGTGCGTCTGGGCATCTGTGTGTGTGTCTGCATATCGATTTCCAACGTAGCATGTTGATTGGCGCCAATTCCCCATAACGCTCTCTTGGATTGGTTGCATGATTGGATTGCCATCACTGCATCCCCAAAAACTGATACGTCGTTGATTCGTCAGCAGCTGGGCCTGCCGCCCTACATCCTACATCCAAATCATTCTACCTACCCTTCTTTTACCACTGCCACCACACCGTTCAGGTGGTGCAAGACCTGGCGTTGCCAAGGGGACTGCAGACACCGCCACCGGCATGCTTCTCCATCGATCTCAAACCACTCCCAACAGAGCCACTTCAGCCCCGGAACGATGTGAGTGCCTACGATCCCCATTACATGTACTCTGTGTGAGGGTGCGTGCGGGTGTGTGTGTCAGTCTGTCAGTCTGTCAGTCTGTCATTCTGTCATTCTGTCAGCCTGTCAGTATGTCGGTCTGTCAGCCTGTCAGTTTGTCAGCCTGTCAGTTTGTCAGCCTGTCAGTTTGTCAGTTTGTCAGTCTGTCGGTCTGCCGGTCTGTCAGTCTGTCAGTCTGTGAGTCTGTGAGTCTGTGAGTCTGTCAGTCTGTCAGTTTGTCAGTCTGTCAGTCTGTCAGTCTGTCAGTTTGTCAGTCTGTCAGTCTGTCAGTCTGTCAGTCTGTCAGTCTGTCAGTCTGTCAGTCTGTCAGTCTGTCAGTCTGTCAGTCTGTCAGTCTGTCAGTCTGTCAGTCTGTCAGTCTGTCAGTCTGTCAGTCTGTCAGTCTGTCAGTCTGTCAGTCTGTCAGTCTGTCAGTCTGTCAGTCTGTCAGTCTGTCAGTCTGTCAGTCTGTCAGTCTGTCAGTCTGTCAGTCTGTCAGTCTGTCAGTCTGTCAGTCTGTCAGTCTGTCAGTCTGTCAGTCTGTCAGTCTGTCAGTCTGTCAGTCTGTCAGTCTGTCAGTCTGTCAGTCTGTCAGTCTGTCAGTCTGTCAGTCTGTCAGTCTGTCAGTCTGTCAGTCTGTCAGTCTCATCCACTTAGTGCCCAAACCCCAAGTCCCCGTCGCTCCACCCCCCTCCCTTCCTACCCCGCAAAACCCCCCAGCCCGCTCACCACCGCCTGATTCTTGAGTGATGGCCTCCCACTCAAACAGGACTGTTGATTGCCGCGTAATGCTCTACATATTGGTCCACTCTTCACTATTCACACATCACCATCTATCCATCCCATCTACACGCCGTACACATCTCCACACGACACAAGCCGTATGCACATCTGCCCCTCCCCCTGTTCCCCGCGCGCAGGGCTGTTCGAATACCACACAGCTCCGGGGCCTTATCCTGATGGTGGACCCCTCCGTCAAGGCGAGAGACAGTATGTATATCATCTACCGGAGTGCATGGGTCGACCGACCGGCTGACAACTCCTACGATTCCCTGCTTTGGAATCAGCTGCCGTGGAATGTCAGCGCACCTGGGTACTTGTCTGTGCTTCAGGACACTCCGTCAGATTGGGGGGTGCGATTCATGAGGTCATGGGGAGGTGTACAACTGTGCCTGGGAGATTTCCCAGTCAGCCAACTCCGAGACTTGTGCATGGGCAATTCCTGCACAATGGCCTTATACTTCTCACCGACATGCTGCGTAGCTCAAAGGGTTCCAATCAACAATGTGTTGCCGCCGTCGCCGCCGTCGCCGCCATCGCCGCCGCCGGGTCCGCCGCCATCGCCGCCACCGCCATCGCCGCCATTGCAGCGGCCATCGCCGCCGCCGCCCGTGCGGTCCTCACCCTCGCCCTCGCCATTAGCACAGTCGATCCCTTCGCCGCTGCGTCCTTCGCCGCCGCCACCGCCGTCGCCGGCTCCTCCAAGGAATAGCCCACCGCCGCCACGGGCGCTTTTGCAGCGACTGCCGCCGCCACCGTCGCCACAGATGTCGCCACCCCCGCCTCCTCTGCCGCCGCCGCCACCACCTCCTCCGCCTCCACCGCCTCCACCACCACCGTCACCAGCTCCACCCGGGCTGCCGCCGCCGCCTCCTCCGCCGCTGTCGTCCCCTCCGCCACCGCCTCCACCACCGCCACCTCCTCCTCCACCTCCTCCACCACCGTCGCCAGCTCCGCCTCATCCGCCGCCACCTCCTTTGCCGCGGCCTCTACCACCACCGCCGTCCTCGCCACCGCCGTCACCGCCTCCGCCTCCGCCGCCACCACCATCGCC
>NW_003307621.1:286163-292644 GCF_000143455.1 Volvox carteri f. nagariensis
TGCAACCGGGGGGCCGTCTCCAACACGGTCCTACTGCAGCTGCTGCAGTCCGTCGTCGTAAACGCCGCCAACGGCAACAACCTGCCCGTGGACTGGTCACAGCGGATGTGCACTTCCAGTGATGTCATGTTCTGCACCGACATCGCAACCGACGAGTTTTCAAGACTGGCAAACGTGTTGAGCGGTGTCATGCCCCAAGTCCTCAAAGCGCTATGTGATCGTGCCGGAACCCAGCTGGCGTACTACAAAAGCGTACGGCTGTGGTACGGCGGTAATCCGTTGGTTGGTGCTCAGCAGATTGAAAGGCTGGATTTCGGTAACTGTCTCGCGCAGCCGCCGCCATCGTTGATGTCGCCCCCTCCCCGGCCTCTGGTCCCCCTGCCGTGCGTGTACGGCTCCAACGCGTCATCGGTTGGACCGCTGAGGCTGCGTCGGGAAGTGCAGGTGGGAGGGTTTGGGAAGGGTTTGGGAAGGCGGGGGGGGCAGGAGGGAGCCAGCTGACTGAGGAGCTCTGAGTCCCCTCCGGCCGCCCGGGGGGCCACCCGGACCGCACTGTGCCCCCCCCCCTCCCCAACATGCTTGGCGGGAAACACACCTGCCCCTTAGCACCCCCTTAGCCCTAAATCCTGCCCTCTCCCCTCTTTCCTTCTTCTCTCTTGTTATGATGTCGTACGCGGGTATGGCATGTACGTCATGTTGGGGGCATCTTTGCGGAATCCCTGACAGCACCCAGTGATGCGCGGACCTACCTACCTCCGCACGTACCCCCCCACCTGAGCAGCCACCTGCCTCGACGCGATCTTCCTCGGCTTGCCTTCTTCCTTCCTTTCGCTTCTCCCGTTCGAATGCAGATTGAGTCCAACATCTCCATTCAGGGAGTAGCCCTGGGGCGATCTATTCCCTGCTTCGCGCTGGAGGTGGCATCAAACAGCAGCACAACCCCGCCCAATGTGAGTGCGGCAACTCGCCGAGTCAGCTCGAGCGGCGTACAATTAGTTTAGATTTCGTGTACGGGAACTCGATAATGTACGGGTGAAGTACTTGGACGAGGTACAGTACTCAGCTAGAGGGGCAGGCGGGAAGGGGATTGCAAACGTGGAGGACACGACCGCATGGGCCCCTGTTGGCAAGATCCCTGCTACTGCTGCTGCTACTGCTGCTGCTACTGCTACTGCTACTGCTACTGCTACTGCTACTGCTACTGCTACTGCTACTGCTACTGCTACTGCTACTGCTACTGCTACTGCTACTGCTACTGCTACTGCTACTGTTACTGCTACTGCTACTGCTACTGCTATTGCTATTGCTATTGCTATTGCTATTGCTACTGCTGCTGCTGTCGCTACTGTTGCTGCTGCTACTGCCGCTGCTACTGGTATTGTACTGCTACTGCTACTGTTACTTCTATTGCTACTTCTATTGCTACTGCTGCTGCTGCTTGGCGAACCTGAGGCCGAGCTCAGCACCTGGGGGTCCCGAGCGGCTCCCGGATACCCCATGTTGCAGTCATTGTCGGCAGAGGGGTTCTCAGCACCCCACCGCTTCCCATTCACCCTCCACACCATGTCCCTCCCCTCCCCTCTCACTTCCCCTCCCCTCCCACCCGGCAGGCCTGCAACGCCAACCGACTGACCGGCCTCATATTCCGGGCCAGTGACACCGCGAAATCAGCCCTCAAAAGCATAATCTTCCGTACAGCGCTGGGGGACAGGCAAGCAGCTGCCGTACCCCCATGGAACACCCTGCCAGGCAGCAGCAGCAGCAGTAGCAACATCACTGTCCTCAACACGCTGGCTGTTTCCGAAGCATTCATCAAGGAATTCCCCCCCTTGTGGACGGTGGACCAGGTCCGGAGCCAGTCAGCTGTGGGACGAGCTCGCGTGTGTTTGGACATCGAACCAAAACTGCTCCGTGACTTCTGCATGGGCGATACTTGTACCGTACACCTGTACTACAGCGCGTCGTGCTGCCCGGCGGATTCAGCCGTCGCGCCAGCTGTTTGATCTCGGGAGGAGCGGAGTGTTCGGGGGGAAAACTAGTCGTCTGGGGTTCTGCCAGGGCTGTTGAAGCTACGTGGGGAGCTACAGCGCAGCACGTGCCGAGCTGGGTTCTCCAAGCGCGGCCTGCGTGCCCTCTTGTACAATACATGAGCGTGCTGACCTTTGCGCAATTTCGCGATTAACCTAATTTCGCGATTAACCTTCCTTCAAACCAAGCGAAAAAGCATGCTCGCCAGCTTGCACTGTCTTGTTACGCTAATCCACTATATCCATCTGTGCATGGATTGTCGAACAACGCTCCACTCTTGATAAGTAAAACTGGCCTTTACGTGTCGTACAAGTGCCGTACATAGCGTGGGTTATTACCGTCGTTGTCAGTCGCACGCAGCAAGACGCGTCTGCACTGCCGAGCACCGTGTCTGCCGTGGGCACCGTTGAGATCTCGGTCCTTCAGTTCTGTTCGCAAGCCCTTCGAGGATGAAATGAAGGCTGGAAGATAATATATTGTTTTGCTAGTCCAACGTACTTCGAATGGACTATTGGAGACGGCAAGTCGACCCCTTGGTTGGTTGGTTGGTTGCCGCACGTGCTTGCCACCTTGTACCGCAAACCGAGTTCAGTCCATTAAGTCGCGGGACAAGAAGCAAAAGGCAGGCAGGCGTAGCCGTGGGTAAGCCTGAGTAGCTGTATGTGAGGGTATATGTACCCATATCAGCACCCATGTTACTAACTGTTACAAGGGGGGGGCCCGCTGGGAGGGAAGTTTAAAAGCGGGTGATCACCTCCCAGGGCTATCCGACCAATGACACGAAGGAGATCAACTTGCTCCGGACCGGCCCCCTCTAGCGGCCCGGAGAAGGACTAACGATTGTAATGCGTGCCGTTGGTCGTTATGCGCATACGCAACGTGTACGAGTGAGATGATGCCCTCCCGTTGGATCCACAACTCCCCATCCGCAACCGCCAGTCACCATCCCTCTCTTTTACCTCTTGTCGAGGGTGGGAGCCCACAAGACATACACCTCTCCTCCTTTCCCTCCTCCCCCTGGACCGTATACCTACCACCCATCTGCCTACCTACCTACATACCTACCTACATACTCGGGACGAGGGAGAGAAGGAGGGAAGTTGCCTAACGGGCAAAAAGCCCCGCACGTTCGAGGCCGTTGCGCTGTAAGAAAAGGTCGAAAGGCATCTTTAAAACGTCAGCGCCGCCTGCAACGATGGCGACAAGATTTCCCCCCTCTAAAAGCCCCAACCTCCAGCGGGGCCACACACACATACACACACACACACACACACACGGATAACAATCTAATGCACCGGTGGTGCACCGTCGTCGCTCCTGCTCATATTCCTTCTTCTGCGGCGATGATGACCTTACCGGGGTTTTCCCCCGCCCACCCTGCCACGTCAAGCCAGCATCCCCAACAACAACAACAACAGCAACACAGCTCCGACTCCAACCGAGCCACAATGCCGATGCGCTTCTCCCCACTGCGCACACACCCGCCAGCACAGCTATCGATCCATATGCCCCAGCACCTGCACTCCGGGGGCATGGTTAATCCGCACTGCATGCATTCCTCTCTCCACAACCCTTCATAAATCACCACATTGTCCCCGGCAGATGATAGAGCGGAGAAAATCCGGCACAGAAAGACGGACAAACAGAGAGACAGACAGGCAAACAGATAAAACGCACATAACCTGCCATGAAGGAACCAGAGCGCAATAAGTCAATTCGCCAGCCAACCAGCCAACAAGCATTAGTGTTTCCTTACTGGGGATGAAAAGTAAGTTCCGCAAGTTCCGAAACCGCGGCTAATAACTAACTAACTAACCGCTGCGTACCAACCTTTCATTGCTCTAGTGTTGTGGTGAGCTGACCATGAATCACCAAAACCACCACCAAGACCGTGTGCAACCAAGCACACACACACCACCATCATCATCATCACAGCAATGTGCACACACGCCCACACCTACCATTTAGGACGCAGTACTGCGGGGAAATCACATGAGACGCGTTCGCGCACATCCTAAACCAGCGAGACTCCAGCAGCACCCCAGCTACACACGTAACGTGGCGGGGCGCACCCCTCCACTTGCTGCTGCTGCTGCTGCTGCTGCTCCACCTTGCGGTCGGACGGAAAAGCTGTGTTCCCGTAGATCCGCCCTGAACAAATAGCAAGCACCCTGGCAGCACATCATCATTGTCATCATCATGATCACATAGCGATATGAATGCCCTCCCCTAAAGTAAGCTATCTTGCCTTCGGACCGCGACGCATCACATCCTGTCAAAAGGCAACCACCGCTGCAGCAGCGCCCGGTCTTCATTGGCAACCCTCCCTCCTCCGAACAGCAAAAGCAAATCACGGCTGCGGCTGATGTGAGGTATCATTAACTAACGCATTGTCGTGTCAACTGCGAAATCACCGGAGGTACGCGAGCGGTCCCCGTCCTCGACCATCGCCTTATCCATGCAGCCATCCCCCCCCACACACACACACATACACACACACCCTCACATCCGTAACTTGATGACCGTCACCTGCGATCCACCCGCCAATCCAACATTGTCACGCATGAAAACAAAAAAGCAAACCAGCAAAAAAAAAGTCACCCAGCAGCAGCACCACACCGAAGTGATCTGGCCTGACATCCACCAGCTTTGAAGCAGCACCCCCCAGCCACCAGCAACTTCCTTCCCAACCTCCTGCAAAAGCCAGTCGTCGACGTCCTGCGGGCCCCACCAACAACTCTGTACCGCACTGTACCGCACTGTACTGCACTCTGCTGCACGACATTAGTGACCACAATAATAATATTGCCATCATCATCATAGCCCCCGTGTAACAAAGTTACATTACAAGATGGCATCGTAATTCTCTTCCTCCTCCCCCCCCCTCCTCTTCTTCTTGGTTTCTCCCCCCCTTAACCGTCCTTGCAATCACCCCTCCTCTCCTGCCTGCCCGCCGTTACGACGAGGCGGCGAGGTGGCAGATTCCCCAACCTCGCTGCTAAAAGGGACACAACAGCGCCACAGCCAGCTAGCCTGGCTACCTGACTGACTGCAAACAAGTGCGCACACGTGCACGCGACGTCACCCCTTCTACACAACGCACACGCGGGCCGGCTACACTGACCTGGATGGGCGAAGGGGGCAAAGCGGGGGCCCCAGGGTGGCATGTCACAAGCTAGGCGGGGTAATAACACATAACGCACACAGCGACCACTACCGCTACACCAACCACCGCCACCATTGGGGCCCCCCCTTACACCCCTGACCTCTGATCCCTCTACCCGGGCAGCGGGAGACGTGATGCGGCGGCTGTCGTGACGCAGTCCCCACAGACCGCCACCACAGCGTCACAGACCGCCACCACAGCGTCACGGTGGGGAAACGCAGAAGGGGACGCAGGAGGGGGCGGAGGGGGTGCCGGGACAGCCAGCCGCTAACCGGGACAACAGCCAGGCAGGCAGGGCCGCGATGGCCCCGCGGGGCCCCATTTCGCCAGTTCGTCCGCTCCCCCCTCACATACGCACCCGCAGCTCCCGCAGCCGCTCCCGGGCGGGTCCTAGTGCCCTCTGCTGGCGCTGCGCTCCCCCCCCCCGGCTGGCAGCGCCACCACCGAGGTGGCACCCAAGTAATGAAACGCCTCTGACCGCGCCTTTCTCTCCCCGTCCGTCCGTCCCTCCCCAACCTAGAACGACGGCCGCGGCGTCAGCAACGACTTTACGGAACTCATCATCCCAACCGAGCCGCCGCTTCGCTGCCGACCCCCCACCCCGCCTCCGCTTCCACCTCCACCTCCACCTCCGCCTCCTGCCGCCCCTGGTGCCCCCGCAGCAGCATGGGCGCTCCGTCTACCCGCCGCCGTCCCCACAGCCGCACTAACCCCTCCTCCCCCACCCCCTCCTCCCCCGGTGGTATCCCTGTAGGCGGACGCACGGCTGCCACTGACAGCGGGGCTGGCTCTGCTGCTGCTGCTATTGCCGCTACGCCGCACCACCTCCCCTACCGCTCGCTTGATGCGTCCCAACAGACCGCCCTTCTTGCTGCGCTTGCTACCCCCAACCATTACAGGCGGCAGCGGCGGCACGCCACCACCTCCCGCATCTCCACCGCCGCCGCGGCTGCTGCCGCCGGCGTGGAGTGAGTCCAGGGAGGCCCTTTGTGTGTTTTGCACCACCACGTATACGGGTCCCCCACTGGGCCCCCCGTGAAGCCCCGACCCCGGAGGCGGAGGCGGCGGTGGCGGTAATGGGGCTGTGTAAAGGTGCGGGTGGAAGTGCTGGAGGTACTGCTGGTAGCCGGAGCTGGCGATGCTGGCCGAGTCGTCCGCCATGGCGCTGACGTGGCTCTGGCTCTGGCTGTTGACCTGGCTGTTGACCTGGCTGTGGCTGTGGCTGTGGATGTCATTGCTGGGCTGCTGCATGGAAGATCTGCAGGGGGAGTGAGGGAGTGGGGGGTG
>NW_003307621.1:294650-295816 GCF_000143455.1 Volvox carteri f. nagariensis
AGGCTCATGGGAGAGGGCGCCAAGACGGGAACAAGAATGCGGGTTGGGAAATGGCAGGGGGAGAGGTAGTAGCGGAAGGCAGGTGGGTATGTAAAGTGGACAGAGGTTTTATACGTTTTCGTTGTCTCGAACGGTACCTTTAGCTGGTTAGCTTTTTAGGGTTTAGATTTTGGAGCTGGGGAGCCCTCAAGAGGCACCACCCTCCCGGGGGCAAAAGGGGAGGGGCCACTACAGGAATTGGCATTGGTTGAAGCAGCACCGAGACATACACACACACATACGCACACACATGTCCCATCCACGTTACGTCCTTCGTTCCACTTCACCGTCACTCCAGTGCACCACTCTCGCTGTTTCCTGCGCCATCGACCGCCTCTGAACCGAACCGGGTCGGAAAACACCACCCACTGCACCGGTTTACCAACCCACGTGATGAGGCACGTAGCCGGGCCCCTTCCCCGGCCCCTCCACACACACACACACACACACACATACATACGCAGTCAAGTTATACCTGGAGCCGGGTCGGGAGGACTGCCGAAAAGAAAACGGCCGACTTCGCGAAGGCAGACACAGCAGGCCCGTCGAATGTGGCTCAGCCTTGTACGACTCGTATACGGCATTGTCAGCGACGCCACTGCCGCTATGCAGCGAAGTAGCTTGCAGGTTTCTGGCATCGGCGGTCGCAGCTGCTGCTGCTGCGGTGGCGGCGGCGGCGGCGACGGCGGCGGGGGCGGGGGCCACAGGGGCAGCGGCACCTTCGGATGCGGGTATGAAGGCGGGCAAGGCGGGCGTGGCGTTGGGACAATCCGGCACCAGAGCTGGTAGCGGCGGCAGCGGCGGGGGCGGCGGTAGTGGCGGTCCGAAAAGATTGTTCTGCTCCGAAGCCAGGACTTCGTTGGGCCCAGCCACCAACGTTCGCGTGTCCTGCGGGTGGGTAGGTCGGTAGTTGGCTAGCCGAATAGGTAGGTAGGCAGGTAGGTAGGTAGGTAGGTAGAACTAGGTAGACAGGTAAAAAGGCAGCAGCAGTGCATGAAGAGCCTAGCCTGGGCCCTCGCGGTGACAGCGACCGCATGTCGCAACACGATACACGACACGAGGAGGCAGCAACAGCAACAACAGCAGCAACAACAGCAGCAGCGACAACACGGGAGCGGTGGATCTGC
>NW_003307621.1:298221-298550 GCF_000143455.1 Volvox carteri f. nagariensis
GCGGTCGGCCCGCCGTGGTAGTGGTGCTGGTGGTGGAAGTGATGGATGGTTTGCTGGTGGTGGCTTTGCAGAGAGCCGGTGTAATACTTGTGACTGTGGTGCTGGTGGTGGTACTGGTAGTACTCAACTGCGCTCTGGGGAGGCGGCGGTGAATCCGTTGCCATGAGCAATGGCGAGTCGCTGGGGGTGGTGACCACTTCACTGCTTCCGTCGTCATCTTTGGGTGACGGCGTTGACGCGCCGCCGGTATAGCGACCGGAGGCGGCGGCTGCTGCTGCGGCGGCGGCGCAGCTGCTGCCGCCGCCAGCGGCGGTGGCAGTGGCGGCGGC
>NW_003307621.1:298600-299078 GCF_000143455.1 Volvox carteri f. nagariensis
GGCCATTGGAGGAAGTGGCGGCGGAGCTTCTACCGGCGGCAGCGCCAGTGCCGCCACCGCCACCGCCACCGCCGCCGCCGCCGCCGCTTCTTCTGCCTCGGTCAGCCGCCGACGACGATGGCCCAGGACCTAACACCCGTCTCTGTAACTGTGTCGCTGCAGATCCCGCCGCGGCGCCCCCGAACCCCCCATGTCCACTTCCCGCTGTCGCTGTCGCAATGAGGCTTACGGGGCCGCCTCTACTGGCTGCGTCACGGCCCTCCCACACGGGGAGCAAGCCCTGCACCTGCCCCCGGGAGTGTGATGCCGCTGAGAAGACTGACAGGGACGAGTCCTCGTACGTGAGTGCATGGATCGATGCCACTCGACGACCCGTGCCGCCGCCGCCGCCGCCGCCAGCAGAGGATGGGACCTCAGGGCTGGTCTTGGGGTCTGCTGCTGCTGCCGCCGCCGCTGCCGCGGCCGCCGCTGCCGCGGC
>NW_003307621.1:299128-302273 GCF_000143455.1 Volvox carteri f. nagariensis
GCTGCGCAGTGCCGCCAAGGAGGAGGCCACCGCGAAGACATCCGAAGGTACGGCAGTCGGGTCGTGATCAAGATGCTGGAGGGGGTCCGGGGAGTGCTCGTCCAGGTGGCCGTCGGGCTCCCCCCGGCCGGTGCCGGTGCCGGTACGGGTGTGGGTGTGGGTGTCGGGACCAGCGGCGGCGGCAGCAGTAGCAGCGTGCGTGCTGCTTCCATGGCGAGAGCCCGGAGGCAGCTGGAGGCGGTCGGTGCTTCGACGTCGGACAATGTCCTGCAGAGGGGGAAGACGGGTGTGCGCATGAAGCCCCTCCACCACCACCTCCAATGATGTACACACGGCATATCGTGCATATAATAAATATATTGCACGAATCTAACGGCGCTATACTGTACGATGCTTCACCCCACAGTAAGATACTGTACAACATCGTACAAACCAGTTGCAACATCGTAGAAAAGGAAGTAATTAAAATATGTGCGTGCCGTATACACGTTTACTCCCCGTCGTACCTGGTGTTGTTGGCGCTGGCTGTGCTGCTGCTGTGTGGCTTGTTGGAACCTGGCCGTGACGGTCTCCAGGATGCTGGCTGACGGGGACTGGCTGGCGGCCTCCAGACGAGCGCCCAGCCGGCGACCCCGCTCCTCCACCTGCTTCAACTCGTCCTGTAGGGTGAGGGCAGGGGTGAGGGCAGGGGTGAGGGCAGGGGTGAGGGCAGGGGTGAGGGCAGGGGTGAGGGCAGGAGTGAGGGCAGGGGGGAGGGCAGGGGGGAGGGCAGGAGTGAGGGCAGGGGGGAGGGCAGGGGGGAGGGCAGGAGTGGCGACGCCGGGGAATTAGCGAGCACCTAACACAGCGGGCGGAAGGGGGAAAGGGCCACATAGGGGCCCGGGGTACTCGGTTGCCTGGGTGCGGGTGGATGACACGCTGCGTCGTTGCGAGCAAGTGCCACATCACATCACATCACATCACATCACATCACATCACATCACATCACATCGCATCACATCACATCACATCACATCACATCACATCACATCACATCACATCACATCACATCACATCACATCACATCACATCACATCACATCACATCACATCACATCACATCAAATCACATCACATCACATCACATCACATCACATCCCATTACATCACATCACATCACATTCCATCACATTCCATTACATCACATCAAATCACATCCATCACATTCCATCACATCCATCCCATCCCTTCCCTTCCCATCAATTTACATCACATCCCATCCATTCCCTTTCAATCACATCATATTCAATTCCCAACCGGAACCCCCGGANCGGTGTCCGGCGTGAAAATGTTTTTGCGGGCCCGACCGGGGTGCACGGGGCGGGGGCACCCAAGGGCACGCAAGGGGCTGCGCCAATGTGTGCCGGCGTGCCGGGATCGGCTCATGGGGAGAGGGGCGAGGCAGGTGGGACAGGGGGGAGAGGGGGGAGGGGGGGAAGAGTGGACAGGGGGGAGGGGGGGAAGAGGGGACAGGGGGAAGAGGGGTAGCCTGCACCGTACCCGGGCGCAGATAGCAGAACCCCTCCGAGGAACCTTCCCGCCCCCGTTACCTCCCTCACGTTAAGCCCCCACTTCCACACCCACACCCGCACCCACACCCACGCACCTGCAGTACCGCCAGCTGCTCCCCGATGGTCATATTGGGAGGCAGCGGCAGCAACCCGCCCCCTGGACCCAGCGGCGGCAGGAGGGGGCTGTAGGAGGCGCTGGAGGGCGTGACGGCACCCACCCCCCTGTTGTTCCGTGACCCGTGGGTCTGTGGACAGGGGGACTGGCGGTGGCCAGTGACTGGGGTGCTGAAGGGAACTGCGGGCGGGCAGCGGAAGAGCACCTGCAGCACTCATTGAGGGTCCCGGGGAGGGAGGGGGGGGTGAGACCGGCAGAGGGGCTCGGCAAACTGTGTGCGGGTTGGACAAGGGACAAGACGGGGTGGACCGGGCCTGGAGGTGTGTCTAACGTAAACCCCCGCCTAACTGAATCCATCCGGACCTGTGACCGGAATGGGGGCCTCCCCTTTTTAGTGTCCCGCCTCCTCCATGCCTTGCGTCGTACCGTACGGTGTCGTACCTTATCGTGCCCTGCCCTGCATGCGATCCTATTTTGGCAGCGCCCTTCCCTGCTAACAGTTCATCGTATGAGACAGCGGGTCAGGCACACTGAACCGGCAACATCGTAACCTCCCCACAACCCCGTCCGAGCCGTGGGGAGGAAAGAGCTTGTCACGGGGACCGCTGTCTTCCCTCGGCATGTGACACAGCTCCCTGCTCCACACACACACACACCCAGACCGCTCCTCCGCCGCCGCTCCCCCGCCCTACCCTACCTGCGCCGCGTTTTCATGCCGCAGGAGGGGCCCGTCCCCTACCGCAGTGGCGGTAGCGGCAGCGGCAGCAGTGGTGACATCCATGTCGTGCTCGTGGTCATGGTCGTGTGGGAAGCCCCCCAGGAGGTGCCCCCCCTTCGTGTTGGCGTCCAGCATGCAGCCCAGACTGCCCAGGTCGGGAACCATGGAGAAGGAGTCACGCAGCGGGTCGCGGGGGTCCACCTGGGGATGGGGTGGGGTGGGGTGGGGTGGGGTGGGTGGGTGGGGTGGTGGCGGGTGTGTGGGAGGCAGGGGAGGAGGGAAGGAGGGAAGGAGGGAAGGAGGGAAGGAGGGGGTGTAGCAGGGGGAAGTAGAAAGAAGCGGTATAGGAGCGGCTGCTTGACTAGTTGGGTGTTAGGTCGGTTGGGCAGTTAGGTAGTTGGATGCTAGGATGGTTGGGTAGTTTGGTAGTTGGACGTTAGGTCTTCTGGTAAATGGGGGGAAGAAGGTAATGGTGGCTGGTGTGGATGCCACATGTGCCGAGTGGCGGTGACGGCAAGGACATCCGCCAAGCTGCGTTGTGTCACCCCCGTCACCCCACACCCCTCACTCGTACAGTCAATCGCCTCCTCCTCCTCCTCCACACCCCAAACCGCTCTACCCCCAGGCGCGCTCCCATCTCCCCTCCTCTCCCCTCTCCTCCCCTCTCCCAAGCTGGCCACGTCGCCGCCACACTGGTCACCCCCTCCCCTCCCTCCCACCCCCCTCCCCCCCACCCACCTGGCGGTCCGACCACTGCCGCCCC